>NW_028280814.1:642500-737500 GCF_059751285.1 Brachycentrus maculatus | reverse complement strand
TATATATGTATATATATATATATATATATATATATATATATATATATATATATATATATATATATATATATATGTATATATATATATATACATATATATATATATATATATATATATATATATATATATATATATATATATATATAAATATATATATAAATATATATTGATCAAACTGGTGACATACTTTATGTGAGTTCACAACCAACATCTATGTTGGAATAGGTAAAGCTTTTATTAACCAAAGACTCTTTCGATTTGTATGTAAGGTCGGAATTGTAGATTAAATTCACATTATTGAGCCCCTATATTATCTCATATGTTATGTGTATTTTTTTTTAGTAAATATAAGAAGTATTTAAAAAAAATATAAATTCACCACTTAATTACAATATAACATATATTAAATGTGTTATATGTTGATATTTATTTTTAATACATTGCATTATATTTTTTAATTAAAAAAACGTTCTCCTGAAAAATGAAGTTTTTTGATTTATGACGTTCTTGAAAGGAGTGAGTGATGTGCGTATTTTTTTCTTAAATTTAAGAAGTATTTTTTAAATATAAATTCAACACTTTATTACAATATATAACACGTATTAAATGTTTTAAATTTGGTATTGTAAATATGATAATGTGGTAGACTTGGACAATTCGAACTAGCTATCACCATAAATTTATTAAAGTTTTGTTACAGAATGACTGTACTTACATTTTCGTTGGACCAGAATTCGCCAGGACTGGTTTCCATATCGGGAGTTATACCGACCCAGCCTTGAGAGAAGTTATGGAGGTGTCGGCTTGCCGAGTACCGACTAGTGTCCCATACAGGACCACAATATCTCTCGTAATCTTGACCTCCAGGGTCCGGGAACGGGAAGTAGTCTTTAACAATTTGTGCAACCACGAACTCCATGACAATCTTCCGTAATTGCGAATCGTGAGGGAGTCACAACAAGCGATCATTATGAATGCCTTCTATCAAACAACTTACTATAAGGTTCTTGAACTTGAGCGTGCAACATAAATACCTCAAATTTATCATTTTGAGATATTTATAATATGTTCAAATTTATGAGAAATATCTGAAAATTTTGATTTTATATATATTTATAAAATCTGTATAAAACATTTTTTAATATTAAAGGATACTAAAAACAGAGAGAGAGGTTGGAAATTGATCGTGTTTGAATCATAGCAAAAATACTAACATCCTAAAAAAATTTAAGAAATTATCTTTAAAAAAATAGAAAATCATTAAGAAACGCAAACAAATACTTTAATTTATTAATACGCGAAAATAAATCCTATTTAAATAGTAAATTTAATATATGTAGTTACCCAGGTAGACATCTATGGAAACCTATCGGCTTCGTCGATCATTAATTTTGTTTAGTTTTTAATAACGTTTTAGGTTTATAATTGTTTAAAACTTTAGCACCTAAGGTATTAGTAGTTTTTTTTAATCCAAATAATTTCCATTATTTACTTCTTAGTATATTATGTCAGGCAAAAGTTTTAACATAGTTATTGTTTTTTTTTCTTCCGATGATTATTTATAATTACTATATGAAATAAAACAATATCAAAACACATTTTTGTATGATTTGGCGTATTTTATAAAAAGAGTTAGGTACTTGCTTGAAATGAAATCAATATTATAAAGGTTGAAGTAGGTTCAACATTAGAGTTCATGGAAATAGGTCAAGTTGTATAGGTGCTTGATTTAAGGTCTCGTGACACTGCCTGAAATAAATTCACCGTAACAGAATGTGACACTAAATATCCATACACTATAATGGATTTCCTTGGATACCAAGTATTGTTTTATAAAAATTTTATTATAAGTACGTTTCTTTGGAATCGTTTAGAACACGGCATGTCTTTTCGAATTTGATGGATTTCAGTGTCCTTGCAAAAAGTTCATTTAAATAGATGATTGATTTAAAAGAAATCGTTTTTTAAGATAGTTAAGTTGTATTGTATTGGCAATACTTGTTGACAAATAAAAATAGTATTTTATAGTGTTTCTCAAGTATGTTAATATAATCATGGATTCGGACCTCAAATACAAATGAAAGAGTTTCTGCTTAATAAAAAGCTTGCCTCATCTCACCATAGATGTATCTCGTGAAGTCTATCGAGTACAAGAACTGTGTATCAATATAGCTAGAAGTTCCATGAATTTGAATAGTGTGGTTGTCAATTATGGGTAAAATTGGTGAATGTTACAATGTGTAAAGTGATCGCCAGCCTATGACGGTCGCAAGCCCTGTAAATGCCCAGACTTCTATATTCTTCTTCATCTATGTTGAGATGTCAAAAAACTAAACTTTTGTATTGTATTGTACACCATTCTTTGAAATCAAATAGCGCGCATATTTTAGGATAGTTTGTTTATCGATTAGGTATACGACATATTACATATGTACAATACAAAGGTCCAAAGTAGAGGTCAGACCATATGTCTGGTCCGTGTAGCAGTAAAACTGAAAAATGGTCTGTAAATCCTTTCCCAAATATTTAAAGAGGCTATCTTAAAAGCCCATTTATTCGCTTATACCCCAATAAATTTTGTAGTAAGTGATACATGCACGATTATAGAATGTAGGTTCGCTATTTATCTTCTGAGATGGTTTACCGAGAGGAAATTAATCACTAAGAAAACGTTAGCTTTTTGTAAATAAGAATCTATAATTTCTCTCCGTTGTAACTCAAATAATTCGCATGAATTGATTTATCAGTCTACAATTTTTTTTCTGTCGTTCATAATACATTAACGTATTGGTTTATTTCTTATAAATACGTATTCTTAAAATTTACAGCCCTATAAAACACCCTCAAACTTATCTTTCACAAATATAAAATAGTATACTTTATAACACTTATAATTCGCTTAAACGACCCTATCGAAATACTCTACTCAAAATTTACATTCTTAATATTTTTGATGAAGTAAACGAGAATTAAATATTTAAAAAAATGTTAGAAATTTATGGGACATTTAGTTACGTTTAGTATAGGAAACAAAACCATATAGAAAAAATATCATTAAAAAATATTACTTTTTACATGTACCCTAGAAAAAAGTCTCTTTAGTATTGACACAATAACGTTAACATAGTACTGCTTGTAGTGATTACATAGTTAATGTACACAGTTTTAGTTAGATTAAATTTCCTTTATAATATGAGTAGGTACTTTTTATTTTCGGATCACGAACTTCTTCGTTTTATAAGACTGTTCGCAACCCGAGTTATTCGTAACTCGAAGTTCCACTTCATGAACAGATGACCTAAAATCAAGGCTAGTTCCAAGGTGTTTTTTTTATTTTTTTTATAACGGTTTAATAAGGGTGGAATTTTATTATCAAGTGTCCAATAAACCGGTCTTGATCTATTATTTTTATACATATAGCATACGTACAACATTTTATGACTTTTTGTGTTATATAACAGTATTTTGTCATTAAAACTGTTAATGGCATCATGCATGATCTTCGTGTCGGTAGGTTATATACAAAAGTATTATACAGGTACATATTTTCACGGGAACGTTATGTCCTAATGGGTTTTTGCAAATGGAAAATATCACTCAAACCATTAAAGTTTCTGCACAAACGACTTGCAAATGCCACGGGAAATTGCGGTTAGCTGCTTTGCTTTTCATCACATATCGATCTGCATTTGACGGGTCAATCGAGGTTAGTTGCCTCTTGAGGTCGCGGGCTCAACATTGGGTTACTGGAGTATTATGTAAAATTGTCAAAAATCAATATTCAGTCGTTACTGAAGTAAAATATTGAATGACAGTTGATATGGATCAATTTTCTTCGTGATACTGATTCGATTGATGTCTCGGCCAACCTGTGAATAGGCGATATCCAACTGAAGATATTACAGATTACAAGGTAGTCACATTGTGGTAAAATCTATCCATTTTTAATTTACGTTTTACAAGGTAAATACAACTATTTCTTAATCGAAATTGTGTTAGGTTAGGTTAGGTTGTCACATTGTGGTAAAATCTATCCATTTTTAATTTACGTTTTACAAGGTAAATACAACTATTTCTTAATCGAAATTGTGTTAGGTTAGGTTAGGTTGTGGTAAAATCTATCCATTTTTAATTTACGTTTTACAAGGTAAATACAACTATTTCTTAATCGAAATTGTGTTAGGTTAGGTTAGGTTGTCACATTGTGGTAAAATCTATCCATTTTTAATTTATACGTTTTACAAGGTAAATACCACCATTTCTTAATCGAAATTGTGTTAGGTACTTACTAAGTAAAACGTAAATTAATAATTATTTTTAATTAAAAAGTTAAACCAGCTTGTTTTAACTGATATCTTCAAAGAGAATTATGAAAAATAGTAAACATGAAAGTCTGGGTCTAAAGCAGCGTACACAGCTTACGACTTGTCATCGGCTGGTTCAAGTGATCAGATCTCTCTTAGAACATAATGATACAAAAAGTAAGAGTTAACATCGATGGCATTAGAATGTTGCATTCATTAAGTATTTTGTTTTGTTGACTATTTGTAGTTAATCATATTTCAAGTTATTATTCATTTTAGTGCCGTAAGTGTGCAGGGGAAATAGTGCTCTTTCTTGCAGTATGCATGCGTAGATGTCTAACTGCCGTTACGTATCCGTTTCACTGCACACCCATAAAGGTACCTGTGTGATGTTTGTTCATTAATGTTTATATCACCCCACATTCGTTTTGCTCGAGGAAATTCACGCTCCGTCGAGTCTGGGAGTCGAACTTGCTACTCCGTTATTCTTATGCTGATCTTCAGTCTTTACCGCGTCCTCAAACACCGCACTACAACACAGGTTTAGCGTATTAGTGAGATATGTTGTTATATTGTGTTTTATTTTTATAACATTTTTAGTAAACTCTAAATTATTTACATGTAATATTTTTATACAATGTTAGTATTTTTTACAACATGAAAGTGGACATGCTTATGCTCAAAATCGGAATAATCGGATTACACGATCGAACAGATGCTTTGATGGTATTTTAGATAATAGAAAAAAAATGTGGAATGGTTACATAAAAACTAATGAAGCTTAACCAAATGGTTTAAAGATACAAAGAGATGAGAGTATTAAGATAAAAGAGTCGCAAAATCTCTTGATATTTTTGCAGGTGTTTGTTAAGTGCTAAATCTGCTCGCAAGTCATTATATTGGTGGACTGAAAAAAAAATTACAAGTGTTAATTATAAATGATTCATATAGTTTATTTCACAGTGATTTTGAATCTCTTAATTTTATAACTGAAAAGACGGCCATTTAGAAAACGCACTAAAATATGGGTAAGTACTTAGAAAACAAGGTCTATTCTGTAAAATATTATTTTCAACATATCGAAAAATAGTAATATAAATAAATTGTATGTTTTTGATCGTGGATTTGTCATCCAACCTCACATTTTGTAATTTTTTTCGCATAGGTATCGTTTGTTTGAAGTTATAAGGAACCGAAAATATATTTTTATGTTAAACCACCAGGAACCGTAATAAATATATATACATATATCCTTTAATAATATCTAATAAATGCGACGTAAATAACTTTAGTAAATATATTTAATTTTACAAAGTATTAAACATTGATAAAAAATATTAAAAAACACAACATTTTATAAAACGCGATATTGAATACAATTTTAATAATAAATACGCTAATTAAAGGAAATTTAATTCTGCATCAAATTTACCAAACAAATTTCAGTAAAATATTAGTGTCCCACATTTCGTAACTCACAATATACCCACATCTGTCAGTTACCTCATAATGTAACAACTGTAAGTAATCTCGTGTCATATATATTTTACATAATTAATAACTGTTGGTAATACCAAATATAAGTAAGTAATTATTCATATTATTTATATGCATATCTGCAAACAATTATGATAATAAAATTGCATTAAATTGGTACCTACCCAATTTAACTTATTTTTTAAAATTGTGTTTAATTAACGATATTAATATTTCAGCGAAATTTTATAAATTGAAAAATGGAAATGAAAGTGCTTTAATCTGCAATCGGAGGCGGAACGGAGATTGAATTTGCAAGTTTATTTTTAGATATTCTGAAGTAATTCAGATGTTTTTACTCATATTTTAATGTGAAATGTTTTTGTAGATATTTCCTATGATCAATTTATTACTTACTTATTGCTCACCTAATAAAAGAAGATATCGTGGGTGTACTGGCAAAAAACGTTAACTCGAAAATATGCAATTTTGAGTTAATAATGCAAATTATAAATTTTCAACGTTCTATAAACTGGCAAAATACACTAAATAGTTTGAAATGTCATATTTATGTGGTTTCAACTTTAAGTTAATGCAACTTTAAGTTTAATAGCGGGTATTTTATTTAGGCTGAAAACTTTAAATAACAGGGATTATTAAAACAGAGATTTTAGACTTAATGTTTTTAGCCAGTATACTCACGATAAAATAAACACAGATGTAACATATCGCTCACTCCTTTCAAGAACGTCATAAATCAAAAATCGACTATTTTCAGTTGTGCATGTTTTCGGAATGCCCAAAAAATGTACCATATCCCAGCAAAAGAAGCATGTTTATACTTAATATTTATAGGCTACAGGGCAGAAAATGTTGTTTTTGCATTTTGAAGAAAAGGTATTGTTTAATTATTCATTAAAATCTATTAAATATTTTTCAAAAGGAGAAAAAACCTTCAGGTTTTACTTAAAAAGATGTGTTGCACAGTAAAAAGTTCAATAAGTGGCTTGATATTTATTTTTAATACATTGTGTTATAGTTTTAAACTTTAAAAACGTTCTCCTGAAAAATCTAGTTTTTTGATTTATGACGTTCTTGAAAGGAGTGAGCGATATGTTTATCTGTAGAACTTTAGGCTGTAAGATTTAAACATACCATACCAGCGATGCCGCTGTAAGAGTCTCATGTTCATTATTCGTAATTTGTTTGCAGTTATAAAATCAATTTATTTTTATTTGAAACATGATACTTATAAAATAGTTCATTGATTTAATCAGCCCAAATATTGTAATTAATATCTACGTACGATTTTTTAGTTGTTGTAAATATTCCATTTCGTTTAGTATGTAAGTATTAACTTTTTTAGCTTTAACTAAAAAATATTCTAAAATTAGTGCGATTTAATATTTTTTGGTGTATTTTCGTACAATAATTCTTTTCCCACGATATTCACTATTCGACTTGCCTCATTACTCGCATGCTATATTGCAAATAAATTTCTATATTCATAATAAGCCTCTTCGTAAATTTTATATCCCACATAAATCAGCATCAGTTATTTATAAAGTAGAATTTTTCAAAAGCTATACATCATTATTATCTTATAAAAAACATTTGAAAATCGTACAACTTAAAAAAAGGCATGCGATTATGTTCATACAATGGAACCATCATAATAGGTGTATTAGAAATGAGCAATATAATTATTTTGTTATAGAATGATGTGAAAAAATCTTTGCTTTCCCTATTCCCTTTTTTGTGGATTTTGTAAATTCTATCTGAGATTTGAAATGATTATTTATCAAATTGACGTTATCAATTGTTATTTTTTGAATGTTGAGTGAACTTTCTTTAGATACCCGTCGGTAAGATTCAACTATTAAAAAATATTATAAAGTATATTCCTTAATCAAAGTGTAGTTGTAACAATCCATTCTAACGCTTATCCGATGGCTTATAGGGCACTGCATCGTAAGAAGCACTGTTATCTTGATCGTTAAATACATAAAAGAAAGGTCATCAGCCTGCCTTCAGATCCAGGGACATATTAAATAAATACTAGTCTGAAAATTACTAATATTTATTTTGACCTTCTTGGCAATCGAACACGGGACCTCCAGTATGCTAGCATAGCGCGCTAACCATTGCTCTATGGAGGCGGAGTAGTAAGGTTACCTAACTTTAATTGAATTTGTCACAGCTTTTCGTATTTTAATAACTAAATTGACGGAAAACGACAATCAAGATAACACGATATTACAGAAGCCATTTAAACATTCGTAAAAATGTTAAAATATCTGAATATTTGGTATACCAAGGTCTTGGTGATATATTCAGCCGATAGCACAATGATATATAATGTATTTGCGGTTACATAATAAAACGCCTTGTGTATCGTATAAGGCCTTCGATGTTCTTTCCATTCCCATTGTCAAATGTCAAATAGAAAATTTTCCACGTTCGGATTTTTCAATTGAATATTATGTAAACGGATATCCTTGTATTGATTGTCAGACACTTAGAATCAATATTCTTCGCAAATTTTTGAAAATAATATTAAAAATGTGTGTTTCCTTTGCGTAATTATTTTCTTTTACCATTTTAATGTAGAATAACATTACTACTCAAATGAACACGTTGTTTTGCTTTTTTTACTAGTTATATTTGTTAGCAGTATTATTATATGTGGCTTCTAAAATTTCTCATCAAAGAGAGATTCTCCTCTTCAGGATGCAATGGTGGAGTACTGCATTTGAATGACGACAAGATGAGTGAGTACCACCCTCTCGTTTGTACTCTAACTCTTGTATGTTCCGATGCAAGTCAACACGGGCAACCATATTTCAAATCAACTGAAATTTGATATTAAGTTGTTTTAAAGCAAAACGAAAAAAATTAGGCCCTATGTATTAAAAAATAATCATGTTGAAAAATAAGGGACAGGCTAATATCTTCAAACCCTTATCTTTATCTTCAAACCCTTATCCTTATTAATATAAGTGCCTTATGCACCATTGGGGTGCAGTGCCTTATACACCATTGGGGTGCAGTGCCTTATGCACCCCAATGGTGCATAACGCACTGCATCATATAAATGCAGTGTTATCTTGATCGTTAACACATGAATGAAAGGTGATTAGCCCTTTGCTTAAGGTACCAGTCCAAGGTAATATTAAAAAAAAAACTTATATTTTATTACACTACATCGTGCTTATATATATATATATATATATATATATATATATATATATATATATATATATATATATATATATATATATATATATATATATATATATATATATATATATATTTATATATATATATATATATATATATATATATATATATATATATATATATATATATATATATATATATATATATATATATATATATATATATATATATATATATATATATATATATTTATATATATATATATATATATATATATATATATATATATATGTATATATATATATATATATATATATATAAATATATATTTATATATATATATATATATATATATATATATATATATATATATATTTATATATATATATATATACATATATATACATATATACGTATATATATATATATATATATATATATATATATATATATATATATATATATATATATATATATATATATATAATATATATACATATATATGTATATATATATATATATATATATATATATATATATATATATATATATATATATATATATATATATATATGTATATATATATATATATATATATATATATATATATATATATATATATCGTAGTCGTACAGGAGAAAGTAGTAGAAACCTACTAACAAACAGTAAAATGTTCAGGAGGGCCATTTAAGTCTCTTTTGCTTGGCAAGAAAGTAAACATCAATATAGTTAGTCATTTTAAACAAGTCAATATATTATACTTCCAAGTTCAAAATCCTTTGGGTTTTTTTTTCAGGGCAATATTAAGCTAGTAAGATATCAAATAGTCAATGATCACGTTTATGTAAAAAATTCACTTGGTCACTTTCTCCTGTATGACTACGATATATATATTGTTTTTTTACGAGTATAAGAACAAACTCTGATGATTATTCTTAATAAATCTTCGAAAGCAAGTAGGTAGGTACTAGTACGCTCCAAATATACTATTCACCGCTGCATATTTTCATTGTTATAGGCTTATTATTCTAATCTCACCAAACCACTCTACATAATAACCGTACAATTTCTACAAGAGAAACAATTGCACGCAGGTAGTGATAACAAGCGGATTGTCGAATTTGCTATGTTTTCTAGTACATTAAGTAGTAAATTGTCAGTAAACAGCTCGGTGGAAATAATTATGCAGATTTGTTTATGATAATGCTAAAGCAGCTTCTTACGGTTGTTAGGCGAGGTTAAATGAGATGAAACGATAAGATGTAATGCCAAAAGTTCAGAAAGCGACAGAAAATGAGAATATTTTTTGTATTAAAAACAGGGCTTTTTTTCATGTAAGGTGGAACGGCGTTCCTTCACCTTTTTCGCGGATTTTTTTATTTTTAATTTTTACAATCATTTAGACGAAACAATGTTTGCGCTTACGTAATTACAATCTATATTTGTTTAAATCGTCAAAATGATAGGAAAATTTGCTTTAAATTTTATTTAAATATTTTATTATGTCATGTTTTAGTAAAAAGCTTGACATGGGTGAGTTGATCACCTTCCTTTTATTTTATTTATTGTTTCGGCATTTACTTTGTGGTAAGATATGATGAAATTTAAATTAAAACACTCGAATACTCGATTACTCGATTCACTCGATTCACTCGATTTACTTTGTGGTAAGATTTGATGAAATTTACATTAAAATACTCTTCCTTCTCTTCATATAATAACGATCAATTAAACATCGCATCAATTTGATGCAGGGCTCTTTGCCCAATAAGGTGCGGATAAGGGCTAGTATTAGAAGTAAATTTATAGGTAGAACCTATACCTACTTATACTCCGCCACCACCCTCAGCTTGCCCTTGGAATTTAACCTACCTTAATACGTAAATATCCACCCTTATCAGAAATACATAAATGAAGGGAAAATGTTAATGTACACTTAACTATGCAAACATACTAGTATACCCCAAAGATCGATAGCCTATAGGAATATGCCGCTTCAAATTATGCCGATATAGAATTTAAACCAATTATGTTATCTTCATATAAAGGGTTGTTTGCAGAACTTGAATGTTTGAAAGTAAAATAAAATTATGTGAGCTTCAATGTTCTTTTGTAGTATGTAATCGTAAAGATAAGATAATATATCGAGTACCTACTCTAGACGGTGAAAGCAGCAATATAATGAATTAATAAAATAATATTACCAACATATTATATTTTAATATGTTGGTAACATTATTGTATGTATAATAAGACATGAGTTTATTTATCACAATGAAAGTCCATATTTTATTATATTTTATTATATGTCGAATAATCAATACATTTATCAAAAAATATTGTATTTTAATATGTATATTTTTAGTGCATAAATATAATGTGCTCGACACTTCTTCATACCCTCGGCGCACGCCATGGTGCAAAGGGTACTGAATTTAATTGATGCAATGTTAAATGATCGTCAATTATTTGAAAGTAAGGTAATCAGTCCAGAGTACGAGTAATATTGAATAAAGTTGCCCTAGACACGTTCAAATTAACGTTCAAATCAACGTTAATTTGATATTATTGTATTGATTATAAATCAATACATTTGATTGATTTATAAGTTACTTGGGTACGTGGCTAGATTTAAGACGGTAAAAATCTTGGCTTTTCTATGCCCTCTTAAAGTAAATTGATCTAAATTAGTTTTTTAAGAATTATCGATTAATTATTTGAGCTAACGATTATTTTTAAAATTTCTGCATTATAAGCCCCTTCTAATTGAGTTTTTATTGCAAATCATACTAACTTACTAGATATCACCCCTATTCCCCATAGCGATAGTAAGAGATGATAGAACGCCAGTAAAACCCAGTCTTGATAAAGAAGCGGTTAGCTTCGACACTGGTAGACATTATAATTACGTTATTATAAAATATTTATAGTGATTTTAAAACAAAGTTACATTTTAATTATAAAATAGAAAATCGGAAAGATAGTGCTTCAAATATAAATTGCCATATACATAAAAATTGAATTGTAGTAGGTATTACGTATTTTAACGTATGATTGTTTGGAACCTACTCGCATTTGCAGTTTAAATCTATGCAATAGAAAAATAAACAAATCGTCACTTATATCTGCTGTACGTCAATATGACAGTTCGTTATTATCTCAGAATGAATACAAATAAATCAAATTCTGTAAATTCGCCCAAAGTTTCCGCATCGAAGATACCGAGGGCTTCCAAGACTCGAAGTTTTTTAAATACCTCCAATATGACCGTTAAACCATTAGGTTTAGTAGAAATATTATTTTTACACAATAAATAAGACTTTGCCGACAGTTTCATATTAATAATAATACGAAACTGTTCAATGCAATTGAATATTTTTAATAATCTTTTATCAAAGTTTAAACTTGTGTTATCGCAATATATTTATTTACAATTTATTTATTTATTTATATTTCATTTCATTCACGCAATCACAAATAACAAAAAACAATAATGTGCCCTCACTGAATTTTCCCGTACGGAAGGCACATTTTACAGTACTTATGTATAACTATATGAAAGAAAATTGTTTACGACATGTAATCAAATACGACTTTTAAACTTTGATTTTTTTTATTAATTGCTATTATTATTTTGTTTGTAAATAAAAATAAGACTCGATACTAGCAGAATATTCCTCTCATTGGGTGACTGACAAATAATAATAAAAAATAAAATAAAAAGGACATGGGCGAATGATGCGATCTATTTCAGATCTAACCACCATAAAGTTGGCCATTGTCGAAAATTTTCACAAAACTACAAATTCCTTCCTGGGTAGCGCTTGCTCGCTTCGTGAATAGAAAAGTCTACATTTTAATTGTATTTTTTAACTACGTCACAAAAGCGGGCGAACCCTGTTGCACATTGTACAATTTATCCTGTTTAATGTTGCAAGAACCCAAATTACTCTTGATCCGTCACTCTGGAATAATAGAATAATGTGTTTTATCTTCGCCTTGCAGTGAAGAAGGGTGGACCGGCGTCTCCTCTCGGCGCCCGCGTCGCGGCGCCCGCTCCGCGCAAACCGGCGCCTCGTCGAGCCGCCACGACCCTCTCGGCCAGACAGCCACCCCCTACACACAAAGGTATGAATATTACAAATTTTATTATATGACATTTCTATAATACGTCCGCTGAGACAGGTGACACGCTTCCCCGAAGCTTCTAGACGTATCGAAGGCAATCAATCATACTTATCGCTACTCAATCTTATTTGAATAAATTATGATGAAAGGTTATTTGAAAGCCTTTTTTATATTGAATAATCAATTATGTATAAATTTAAAACGCCATATAAAATAACGTCAATAGGTAAATGTATTAAAACCATTTTGCTAATTTCTATTGAAAAACATTAGTTACACAAACAATAAGATATCAACGAAAACGATATATTGTTCAATTGTATGTTTTTCCTCACAGTTAATGATTTTAAAATAGACGTTAAAATCAAAATATGAAAAACATTAATTAATTTTTATAAAAATAGTTTTATGAAATATTCATTATTTACAATTAATCTTAGAGAATCCACCCTTTTACTTTCTTATGTGTTTAATATGTAATTAAATTCAAGTAATAATTAATTAAAGTAGTAACAGTAAAAAAAATCTTAAGGAAATGAAGGAAATTATCGTTTAAAGATTTTTCTGCAGAAAACTTATAATATGCACCCCTTAAATTAATCTTAGATTTTTAACAAATAATAATTTCATAAAATACTATACTAAAAATATGCCATCTTCATTAGATTTCAACCAAATTATCGTATCGTATTTTTGATCTATATACCCTATAGTATAGGGCCTATAGTATAACCATTGAGACTTAGCCCTTAAATCAGATCTATCAGTTTTAGTGAAAGGTACGAATGATTATCGAAGATAGAGGTTCATCGATCAGTCGCAGTCATTACTTTATACAGCCGTTGTTCTATAATTTCAACATGTGTTTTAAATTTCAGTGCAGCTTTGCAATTAGTTCATTAAAAGTAACCTTATAGAATTGTGTTGCGTATTATTAATTTATTACCTATATTATTCCACGCTATAACATCCACGAGCAGAAAAGTCACGCGAAGTGTGGCAAAGCTAATCAATAATGCAGGGTTGATTAAAAAATATACATAAATATCATAGAAACAACCAGACGATTAATATTTGTATCTAACGTTCAAAGTGTTGAATAAATTATTTAAAAATAAATATAAATGTATGTAATAAAAACAATGTAATAAAAACAAATAAATATAAATGTATGTAATAAAAACAAGTAGATATAATAAAAACAAATATTACTAAAAAAAAATCTCTCCCCATTTATAAACAAAAGAATACAGGGTAGCGTATCTAATCAACGCGGTGTTACCTTGATCGTTAATTATTATACGAGTATAGGAAGGCACGCTGGTCAGTCCCGCTCCCCAGATTATTGGATCTGTAGAATATATTTGGTCAGAAACCGAAGATGTAAGTGAAGGAACTCAGGATAAAAAACATTACAAAAATATGGGAAATTAAATAAATGAGGAATTATAGGTAGGAAAAGAAGAAATGCATTAGTAGGGTATTAGGATACCTATGTTACAGCAAGCACAACAAGTTTGTGTAAGTTGGGAAAGTCCGTAAAGGAAATAAAAATAAAAACAAAATTTGCCACAACTCCCCTCTTAATACATTTAAATCTTGCATCTTATTAATCTTGCCTATGGAAGTTTTTGGTTTGAAAAAAGGGTTATTTTTAATTTTTTAACCGCCTAAAGATATACTAAACAGCACACATTGCTTGTTACATTGCAATACAAAATATACAAAATATATCGTGAAGTTCATTTTTTGTAGTAACAAAACGGCAACTTTTACAATTTTGTGTAATTTTTACAATAAAATTACTCTGTGTTTTAAACCATAAATATTTGAAATCTTTTCTGAATGCACAAATATCCCATAATTTCGAATAATAGGCCTATTGAAAAGATATAAAATAATGTTTAAGGACCACATCAACGTTTCGTTGCACTTTAGCATGTATGCGTGTTTGTATGCATGTATAAAATGTATTTTATGTACCATTGTTTTAGAAGAAAGAACACGAGTATATGAGTGTGTAGTTGTGAAGACTGCAAGTTTTATAGCGAATTGTGTTCGCAATTGCGATTCCCACAATGTAAGTTACCTACTTTTGTACTTGTAAGAGATCGCAAAACCATACAATTTGAATAATATAGCTATAACCGTCCAGTTTGTGGCAAAAGATAGTAAATCATTTTTTTTAGATAGAATGAAAATTACTACTTGCTCTTGTTATTATTTTTAAATGCGGGCAGACCTCGACTAACAGCGAAGTTCTTTTTAAAATTATTTATTCGATGTATGTCAAACTTTGTAAAAACTCGTATTTATCAATTTGAAAAAAAAAATATACATATATATATATATATATATATATATATATATATATATATATATATATATATATATATATATATATATATATATATATATATATATATATATATATATATATATATATATATATATATATATATATATATATATATATATATATATATATATATATATATATATATATATATATATATATATATATATATATATATATATATATATATATATATATATATATATATATATATATATATATATATATATATATATATATATATATATATATATATATATATATATATATATATATATATATATATATATATATATATATATATATATATATATATATATATATATATATATATATATATATATATATATATATATATATATATATATATATATATATATATATATATATATATATATATATATATATATATATATATATATATATATATATATATATATATATATATATATATATATATATATATATATATATATATATATATATATATATATATATATATATATATATATATATATATATATATATATATATATATATATATATATATATATATATATATATATATATATATATATATATATATATATATATATATATATATATATATATATATATATATATATATATATATATATATATATATATATATATATATATATATATATATATATATATATATATATATATATATATATATATATATATATATATATATATATATATATATATATATATATATATATATATATATATATATATATATATATATATATATATATATATATATATATATATATATATATATATATATATATATATATATATATATATATATATATATATATATATATATATATATATATATATATATATATATATATATATATATATATATATATATATATATATATATATATATATATATATATATATATATATATATATATATATATATATATATATATATATATATATATATATATATATATATATATATATATATATATATATATATATATATATATATATATATATATATATATATATATATATATATATATATATATATATATATATATATATATATATATATATATATATATATATATATATATATATATATATATATATATATATATATATATATATATATATATATATATATATATATATATATATATATACCATATATTGAAGTACCGCATATGTTATATCGTAAATTGAGAGATAGCGCCTACCAAACACAAGAGTACATAGTTTTTTTGTTGAAGAAAACTATTTAGCATCATTTATTTCATACATAAATTTTTATAAAAAGTTTTTTTTAAATAATAATTATTGCAATTTACTTCAAAGTTTTATGTAAGTAAACAAAAATAAATAATAATATCCCTATTCTGACTCTTAACTTGACCACTTTCAAGTATTTAAAATGTACTTGATAATTCCAAATTTTTGTTAGTCTTTTTCTGATCCTTTTTCCAAACACATTTGCCTCATAAATTTGTTTACCGTTCATTCTTCATCCATTCGTTCCACATGGCTAAAGCATCTCAATACACCTTTCTTAATTCTATCGATAATTCTCATCTCAGTGTTGCATTTTTTCCTTATTTCACCATTCGAACATCTGTGTACTATACATCGTCGGAATAATTGGTGGGTATGTATGAGGAGATGTATGGTATGAACGTGGAAGAGGCGAATAATATTTAAGAGGTGTTGTGGTGTCCTATTCCCTCTGCCTACCCCTGCTTTAGTAAGTTAGTTTAATGTAAAATTAATATTTTATGTAAAATTAATATTTTTTATCGTTATGTTTTTAGTCCACAATTAACAAAAATATAATACATATCCAAGAAAATAAATAAATATTTTTATAGCAATGGTGGCCGTTACTCCTTATTTCTAGGATAATAAATATGAGAATGTTTTATTTATCAGTCACTTTATTAAACGTCATTACATTTACATCCGGTCTACGGTAGGATCACTAATGATTGTTTATATGTATATATATATATATATATATATATATATATATGAAATAATAAAGTAATCATACTGTACTAGAATTTATAAATATTCAAATAAATTGATACAAAACGTATGGTATTTACGCCGTTGACATTGACCGTAATATTAAATACCTTATATAGCATTTTAAAACCAGTTGAACTTGGTTTCCTTATAAATTATGTACATTTATTTTATTTTAGCTCAATGATTTAATTTATTGCTATTTTTCTGTCTAGTAGATTGACACATTACATATTGCTTTAATTAGTTTTAATATATATTTTTTAATTGTGTGTGTTGGAGTTTTGTTTTATGGTACAGGTACTTCAAATTGGATCTTTATCATACCAAATAGGACGCCTTACAAATTAAATTGAAAGTGTATCAAAACAATTTGGACATTTCTTCCTGTTTTATAAAATAATTGGATTTAAAAAAATATATATTCAATGTATTATTCCTGCTTTAAAGTGGTATTGAAAAAATTGTCTGAAAATATTAGTACACATCGCACGCACAGACTATGACAGCGCGCCGCGCAGGCTTGTAAACTCGACTAACGCACTTGCTAGTCTTAAGAATAAAATATGTGGGCAGGTATTCTCACTGACGGTATATGTAGCACTAATATGATTATATAATATTTTTGAAGTTTATATTTTTTTATGAAATACGATAAAACATCCAATTTGTTTTGTAAAACGTCTAGTTTCAAGTTGAAATCCTGTATCTCCGTTGTTTTGTTTGGCAAATACTCGTAAATTTAGCTTGTACCAAAATAAATTCGTTTTAATGCTGTTTACAAAGGACGAAGCTTAAAGCTATTTACAAAGCTTAAATAAATTCATAAAACTGATTGTTTTTCCTTGAAAATTAGCAGCGTAGGATGATATTTTCACCGTAAAATTTCCATATTATCTGGATGGTTTAAAATATATTATCATAACGAACTTTCTGGTTATTTCTGCTATCCTGGAGAGAATTTCATAATATTGTGGTAGTGTGATATTGTAGGTACCTACGTAGGCGTGGGAACTTCGCTTGTTTGCATGTTCACACCTCTATACTCGTACCAGACTCCAGACAGCGCACGCGTTAAGTGGAATCTGTTTATAATCCCTATTTGGCAAAACTTGCTGAGTATTTAGAGAAAGTTCAGAAGCGTGGGTGCTTTCAAATATGTTTTATAGTGTTTGAACTTGGTACACAAAATTTACGGTTAAATATTGTGGAGTGGTTTAGCTTATAAATAACATGATATAACCTACTATCTTAGCAACGAAGTCAACTAAATAAATTTAGAAGCTCAGCAAAAACGCTGTTTTATTTTCCAAACTTAATTTACTTTGCTTAACTTTATAAAGTTTATAAAATGTGCCACAAAGTATCTGCGAAAAACATTCAAGAAAAGTTTTATTTTCCGTTTAAAAATATTTAAAATGGCTTTCAGATAGATATCTAAACATCCAAAATACGTGCCATATTAATAAAAGTACCATATTTATAATTTTTCAGTGTTTTCATGGCTATTATCCTTTTGAATGCAAACCAAAAAAAAAATCTTAACTAACTGTAACTTCACAATATTTATGTGTCCAAATTATTGTTTACAAATCTGGGTTATTTATATATTGATATCTCAACATTGATTATGAAGAATATGGAAGTCTGGGTATTTCCAGGGTATTTACTCAAGTCAACTATAGATGGTGCCGAGAACTCGCATGCGAAAGAAGGTGTCAATTGAAAGATAATACAACTTCCAAAATTTGAGAAGTGTAGTTTTTAATCATGGGTGAAATGGTAAATGTCTTAAACCAGCCTGTGACGGGTCGTAAGACCTGTAAATAGACATCCATATTCTTCTCCATCTATCTTAAGATATTAATATATTTTCTTTTTTTAAAACCCTTATCCCCACCCCAATGATGCATAGGGCACTGCATCATATCAACGCAGTGTTATCTTGATCGTTAACACATGAAGGAAAGGTGATCAGCACTCCGCTTCAGATACCAGTCCAGGGTAATATGGAATAAATATAAAAGTGAAAAAAATCACTTATATTTATTTGACCCCCTTGGGAATCGAACCCGGGACCTCCAGAACGGTAGCCGAGTGTACTGACCATTACACTACGGAGGCGGACAAAATATCTTATTTGTTCTATATATATTTTTTTAATGTTTTCCTCGTTTGGAATACTCCATTGATAACTTTAAATTACTGTCTAAAAATATGTTTTTATTAGTATTTTGCCTTGGTTGTCAATTTTACTTTTAACTGATAAAGAAACTGAATGTTTTTTGCTAGTATTTGTGGCCAATAGACCGCGGTATTTGTTTACTCTTTTGGAAAATCATTCATTCGGATCAGTTGGAGGAACAATTAAACTAAACAAATCATTTTGTTAGATAGTGACGTAATGCTATTTTTCCCTAGAACGTCACTTGATACAGGTTTTTTTACTGCAAATTAGATGTTTGACAAACAGATTGGACGTTTAACAAATCGTCAAATGCGTGTTGTATTACATTTCTTTCGTGAGGACTAGAGTTCATTAAACATGTAAAACAGTATTTTTAAATATCTTACAATGTTTAAAGAAAACACTTCGTTTTTTACCACTTGAGTTTTATTATAGACTACATGTTTCAGAAGTTAAACTTCCATCATTCAGGTCTGTATAATAACTGTTATTATACAGACCTGAATGATGGAAGTTTAACTTCTGAAACATGTAGTCTATAATAAAACTCAAGTGGTAAAAAACGAAGTGTTTTCTTTAATCATTGTAACATGTCTTACCACAAAGTTAATGCCGAAACAATAAATAAAATATTTAAATATCTTCATAATATTACGAGTATATTATATAAATTTGTTTTACTACCATTTCTCCACTCATTCGATTCATATGCTCAAATCATCTCAACACGCCTTCCTTCTTCAGGCCCAGTATTAGTAAAGTCGCAATTTAATTTTCTCTAAATACGTAATTGATTTTTTTCTTAAAACACAGTTTTTGCAATGAAAATAAAATGTTTTAAAAATAAGTTATATAATCGACTGACAAGTAAATGCTGCTCGCTTAATTTTATCAATGATGCTTATTTTAGGTTTCCATTCTTTCCTTATATCGCCATTCGAACATCTATCATACATCAATTCATAATTTATAAGGCGAATATGGTTAGTAGTAAAAGCAGAAGAAAGCCAAGGAATACTTGGCATGGTCAAGTATTTCAAATACTTGAAAGTGATGGTTTGTTAGTTAGCATTTCATGGAATGGACACTATGTTAACTCGATTGTAAAATTATGAATGGAGGGTGATCAGCTCTGCACTCCAAATTCACTGAATATGAGTAGCATATGTTTGATGGGATACGGGTGACGTAAGTGAAACTTTACTTAGTTAAATTACTTAAATAATTTAAATTTGAAGCACTAACTTTGTGATTTTCTTAACTTAATTTTAATGTCTGCCGGTTTCGAAGCTAACCGCTTCTTAATCACGACTGATTAATACTCTTCTAGTATTGATAAAGATGCGGTTAGCTTCGAAACCAGGAGACATTATAATTAAGTTATAATAAAGTATTTATAGTGATTTAAAAACAAAGTTACATTTTAATTATTAAATTATTTATGTTGCAAATATAGATTGGTGAGACGTTCTATTCTCTCTGCCCAACCCTGCGGAGAAGTGGCGTGATGGTTAGTTAGTTAGTTATAATGTTATACATATTTTACCCTGAACCTACGAGCACCCGATTGTATTATAAATGGCATTGTCTTCATGCTAATAAATGCTTTTTCGTTTTAATTATTACAATTTTTAATCTTGGCTTCTGTATTCGTCACTCGGCCGTGACCTTTGGAAAGGTTTTAATTATGCTGCTGTTGCTTCAATTCTAAAAAAATATCAATGGTTTTGTAGACATGTTTGTTTTCTTTGGAATTGTCAAGACACAATGGGAAATTATGCGGTAATCCATCATTCGCTGGTTTCCGAGACAGCTTTCCGAGTATTGATTTGTCGGTACTTACTTGAAATATGGCGAACATACCTTCATGAGTATCAAATGAAACAATATTTTTGAATACTTTCGTTGCTGAAGTAAGAATAATAGATAAATGAGTGCAATTATATTATGATGTTGAGTAAATACATACTTATTAATATAAGTAATTACTCTATTATTAGATTTCAGTTTTGTTCTGATATTTCTTGGTGGAACTGTATTTTATATTTTTTACTAGACACATAAGGTGGCTTGATGGGTGTCCGTGAATATATATATATATATATATATATATATATACATATATATATATATATATATATATATATATATATATATATATATATATATATATATATATATATAATATATATATATAAACGACCAGTCAGGAGTTGAAAAACATGATTTTATTTAAATTTTCGGAAAAAATAATTTAAGTACATAGTGTATCATATTAGAATGATAATTACGTGTAAGGTATAGTGAAGGTTTTAAATATGATTTTTTACAATTTTACCATAGAAATGGGTTTTTGTATGTAAATTTATTTGTACGGAAAGTCTTACCAATACCTTTACACCGCATTCTTTTTTTATATTATTTTTCAGCAGCTGTTAAAATTTATATACATCTGTCATAACATAATACGATCAATATCCAACAAAACAGTTGTTAATAATATTAAAAGCAAAGACGTTTATTGATTGATATATTTTATTCACTGACTATTCACGTGGAGTTATTTGGTAAATATGCCGAAATATCTGTATAGATATTCATAAAGTATGTAGGTCACATCCGAATATATTCAGCTATTCTATAATGTTCTTTTTCTAATAAGTAAATTATAAATATTTTTCATGAAAAATGTATTTAAAAATACTATACTTATTCATTTAAGTAGTATGGTTTACCAAACAATGGTATTCAAACGTTTTCAAACTTGCTAACGGCTTGTACTTAATAATATATACAGAAAGCACTGATTTTCTCCCTTCTGCTAAATACCTAGACACTTGAAAATACACAGTATTATTATTTTTTGACATCTCATCAAAGATGAAGAAGAATATGGAAGTCTGAGCATTTACGGGGCTTACGACCATCATAGGCTGGTTTAAGTGTAACATTCACCAATTCTACCCATTATTGACAACCACACTACTCAAATTCTTGGAAGTTTTTTTTATATATGACCCAATTTCGAAACGTTATTCTTCAATCCTTACAGCTTCACTAGAGACATCTATTGGTGAGATGAAAAGAAGCTTTTATATTGACCAGAAACTCTTTTAATAATATGTGAGATTCGAATCCTGGATTATAATCACACACATGAGAACCGCCAGAAAATATCATTTTCATTTTTATTATTTTAGCATATAATTTGACCTGTTAATTCATTTACAACATTTTGAGTGTGTCCAAATAATAATCCAGATTTTGTGAACGAGTATTTGGACACACACACATAAGTAGGTTCGGTAGGTACCTACTCGTGGCTGGTTGCAAATCGCCATTTAATCTGCTGATGTAATGCCGCATTGTGTAGATAATATTGGATTTTTGGGCGCGACCATTGCAGATAATCGCCAAACTTGGAGAGGGTACTTGGTACATCTATACCACGTATTGTATGCGAGTATGTACATCAAATTATCTATCTCATGTTCGCCACGCCCGGGGCCATTGTGAATTTTGTAATTTAATTATGCGCTCTAAATTGGTAGCGTTTTTGCGCCATGATAGATTGCTTTGCAGATACTTGATAATTTAATAATATAGGAGACCGTTTTATATGAAACTGTCAACACGTGTTGTAAGTTTTAAGTACGTAATAAATAATAATAAAACATCCCTAATAGACTATTGTTTCTCTAAAATGGCATTTAAAGGTAAACGGGTTTGATGTTTCTAGGAATATTTTTGTCCGTCTCCGTAGTGTAATGGTCTACACAGTTAGCAGGGTTCGATTCCCAGGAGGGGGGTCAAAGAAATATAAGTTATTTCGCACTTTATTAATTCAATATTACCCTGGACTGGTGCCTCAAGCGGAGGGCTGAACACCATTCCTTCATGTGTTAACTATTAAGATAACACTGCGTTTATATGATGCAGTGCCCTATGCAACATCGGGTGCGGATAAGGGTTTGATGATTGAAGAAGGTCTATTCTTGCTCCCGTTATTTTTTTTTTACTATTAATATGCAAACAACTTTTAGAAGCGATTTTAAATACTGATCGGTGAGTATTCAAAATTTGAAGCTGGCAACACTTGTCATCTTCCAATAACAGCGTAATAATGCATTACAGGTTCACAGCAAAGTCAGGCGTGTAAATTAATTACCTACGTGTGTTCAGATTGCATGTCCGATTATTCGGAAATATCGGGTACCTACCATACTAATTCTCAGCACGCGATGTTGTCTATGGTCTCCGGAAGAAAATTTTCCCGTTTATGTATCATTACATCATTAGGCACTTACTAGGTTACCGGGAATTCGGACTTTTCTTGACCTTTCACGTAAATTGACGGGGTACTACTCGTATATAATAACGTATCAGTATCAATATTGAATATAATCCATATTATGACATGTATTTTTATTTCTTTTCGTTAGAAAAAAAAACCTTTGAACGTTTTATGTGTTATTCTATTTCGTATATTAATTTGAATCAGTATCTAATGTGACATTTTAATCAACGAATTAAATGTAATCTGTATGTTTCATGTACAATGTATATGACAAATAAATCAGATATAACATTTTGAGTGTGTCCAAATACTTGTTCACAAATCTGGATTATCTCCAATTATAGGAGTTATTTTTCATAAACATTTTTGTTCATATTTTATTTTTGTTAAACCAGCCTACGACGGTCGTCAGCCCCGTAAATGCCTAGACTTCCATATTCTTCTTCATCTTTGATGAGATGTCAAAAAATAATAAAAGAAATCAGATGGCAAAAAAACACGACTCACATTAAATGAACATACTCATTGAAAATAAAATTCGGACCTATACTAACCGGTTGTGATTTTTCTTAAGAAATAATAGCTAACTAACCAACCATCACGCCGCTTCCCCGCAGGGGTAGGCATAGAGAATCAAACGCTACACCACTCTGTATTTGCAAACATTCTTCGCCTCTTCCACATTCATGCATCTCCTCAAACATACCCGACGATTATTACGACTCCTGACCCGGCCGCTTTCAAGTATTTGACATACCTGATTGTGCCAAGTTTTCCGAAAGAAAAAAATCGCTTCCCTTTTATCTATATTCACCAATCCTACTAATATATGACCTATTAATAAAATCTCCAAACCACAAAAATAAATCTTCTTCTAAATTACAGTCGTTCTTGGCTTAGTCTAAAACTATGAATGTAAGGAGATTACAACTGGGTGAGAGTATTGTATTTTTTAAGGAATAACCAGCAAAGTGTTAATTTCAGAGACTTATCTGCAATGGGTCGATTATTACGCCAGTTGCAATTAATTTTGCAATGAGCGGGAACGAACCTGCGACGCCGGTTTCGCAATCGGGCGTCCACTCAACTGCGCAACGGCGCCTGTATGAGGATTTGTAATTTTTTTATATGGAGAATTATTTACCCGGCCAAATATTAACAAATGTGACTGTATAAAACCAATTAAGTACATACATATTTCCTTTACAGTCATGTTGATTCGTATTCCACCTAATCAATGAAGTTTGCCATCTACCGGTGAAAACGGGAAACTTTTCTTACGTAGTTATCGCGTCTTGGAAACTGTTCCTCATGTTTGACTTATTTACTTCAAGAAAAGGTCAATGTCTTTGTGCTGTTTGCCTTTTTAAACGTTTACACAGACATTTACCCTTTGTACTGTGTGGTTGAAATTACATTCATGTTTTAACTCCTACGATATGACGTGTAACAGCGCCATCTGTGTATTTAACCGGCAATGAAATTATATTTTACATTCGAGTTTGTAAGATATTTTTAGAAGAAAATGATTTTTCAAGTTGCCAACCATTTTACTAGGCGATTGTATTCAGTTTTTCATAATTCAGTACTTTAATTACAGATGTCTACTTCTGAAACCGCATAATCACTGTTGTTATATTATGAAAATAAACATTTTTTAGGTGTTTAAATATGAACACCAAAAATATTTAAATTTTTAAGTAGTCCCCTACTTAAAAATTTAACTTAACCTGGCAGCAACATCCTTACACTGAGTGACTGCCCATTTTGTTTTTATAAAGGGCAAAATGCATATGTAAATAATTAATTTATCATTATTTTATATACTTTCTTTTTTATTCTTGATGTATAACAATTATGCAATTTATCCTCTACGGCTTCAAAAAGCGGTTGCGTACAAACCATTCATTTTGGAATCATTACAAAACAAATACAATAAATATAAAATTATTTATGTATATAGTACGAGGGACATTGACCTTTAGTGCTTTATTTGACAAAATTATAATTTTTACACAACAATTAAATATTTTTTAAATTTAAGATTTACTTAGTAAAACCAATATTTACCACTATTTCTTAAAATCTACTGTGTCATGTGTTTCGATGCATTCCGCATCATTTCAAACACCGTATTTGAAGCTAGTTTTAAATTTTTGAGTTGGGTCCTTGGGACTTTGAAGGTTGAAGAGATATAGTGGTATAGATAAGAAATAGTGGTATTTACAATGTAAAACTTAAACAAAAAATGGATAGATTTTACCACAAAGTGACTTGAAATTATTAAATAATTTATTGCACAGTATTAACAATCTATTTATTTCAGTTTTATTTATTGAGATCGCAGCATTCTCACATTCTTGGTATAAATTTTACAAATCCAATCCGATCAAAAGAAACTCCATGAATTTTGTGCAATAAATTGTTATTAGAATGCTTTTCATTATTGGCCTGATTTTCTCATAAAATTCTTTATTTTCTCACGGGCTGTCGGATAATCTCAGCGGGTTTTCCTTGTTGGAGAAATCTGACGTTTGAGATAAAGGTGAGAGGCTGTAATAGCACTTCATTATTGTTATAGAGATATCAGTTTTATAATCAGAGCTTGTTACATAGTTAATTAAATTTTTCAGTGTGGCGAACTCACGTAATTATAATCTTGTTCAAACTCATTACCTCATTAGCAAAAGTTTGTGAAATATGTAATTACCTATTTATAAATTGCGTATGTTAACTCAGTTAAACGAAAATCACTAATATGGATTTCATTTTCATGTTTTTTTTCGATTTCATGATTAAATGACCAATCAGAAATGATGTAAAATTGTAAAAAAATAATGTCTTTTTTTCCTTTCCTTTTCTTTACAACCGGTTCTACCAACCTATAGCATTTAAGCTTCGTTAAAATACCTTTTTGAAAATTGTGTAATGTATTTATTTAACTTCTTTTACAGGATTATGTACATTGCCGGCCTTATTGCTATAAAACATTATATTCCAACAAACCAAAAATGGATTAATAGTCAAGATTTGTTCCTTTAATATATATATATATATATATATATATATATATATATATATATATATATATATATATATATATATATATATATATATATATATATATATATATATATATATATATATATATATATATATATATATATATATATATATATATATATATATATATATTTATATATATATATATATATATATATATATATATATATATATATATATATATATATATATATATATTTATGTTATATACGTAGTGTAATGGTCCCGGATTCGATTCCCAGGGGGGGTAAAATAAATATAAGTGTTTTTTTCACTGTAATATTTATTTAATATTACCCTAGACTGGTACCTGAAGCGGAGGGCTGATCACCTTTCCTTCATGTGTAAAACGATCAAGATAACACTGCGTTTATATGACGCAGTGCCCTATGCACCATTGGGGTGCGGATAAGGGTTTTATTATTATTATTATTATATCCGTAATACGTGTCAGATTTTTTTTATTTAGTGGTTTGTATCATAATACTCATTTTTACACCAACGCCGTTGTTTCTAATGTTTTTAGTGTTTTTATTTGTAAAACGTGTTTTAAAAAGGCATTAAATATAATGATGAAAAAAATGTTATTTTCAAACAAACAACAACAAAAACCTATTGTTATTTATATATGTGCAGATATTATTTAATAGAACTGATTTGAATGAACTTTTAAGTCCGAAATTTTTAATTTTCTTCATTATTTTAAAGATATATAAATGAAATTCCTAGTTCAGGAAAATGAACAAATTTCAAGGGGATACTTGTAAATAAATAAATAAACCACCCTTGAACTGACTCTACACACGTGTTAAAAAGCTATTCGAATGCACCTTAAAATATGGTATTTACTTATATACAATAATTAGCTAGTAAGCCCTAAACTTTGTAAATGTGTATTTGATTGTTTTCTAACAGCAGTTACATAATAAATTGTGTTCGTTGACCGTTTTGGCTTTCGAATTATAATATACCGTGATTTTATTTTTAAATGATTATCTTATAACTTTTTTGGTTAATGCATGTATTAGATACCCGTTATTTTCAGAAGTGATCTTTAAAACGTATTATTATCCCACATTACTATGCGTGTACCGACATAGCCGTATGTCCTCTTGCTTTCTTGCCTCGGGTCATGTGTACCTAAATAAACAAATGTACATTATTATCTTAAAAGTTTTCTATCCATAAATTATTATGTTACAAAATTTCACCTCACGCAGTCCCAGACGCGTTTCGAGTGGCATGAGTTGATTTATTTTGCTTTTAGTTTACATATTAACCTCTTTTGATTGGAGATCGCGTAATGCTGTATTAGCTTTTCTCCCATTAAACAAAATGGCCACTTGAACCTCCGGTCAACAGTTTACTGATAAATCTACACATGTAGTAAAAAATAATAAATTTCCGACACAAAATGTCTTAATCTATTTACACATAAATAGTAATAAATACATTTTAAAAAATATGAAAAAACTTAACTTTATGAAGTTAAGCAGGCAGGATATTTCAATATATACTTTTTGTGGTCTGTTAACTTTTCTCATTAATTGATTCGGCAGTCATTTAGTGGTGAAACCTTTCTATTTTTAATAAGGTTTTTCTTGGACTCGCAAATGATGCGGAATGCATCGAAATACGTGTCATAAAAGATTTTTTATAAATTGTGGTATTTACCATTTGAGCTTTAAATAAAAATGTTAACTCTTATTAAATTATTTTATTTTTAGTTAATAAACTTGCTCTGAATAAATGTACATTTCTGAGCTTTTATATTTATAAAGCAATGTATTCCATCCAACTAAAAACTGACTAGTGACACCAGTCAAGGTTAGTAATCTATGCAGCTTTTTAAAAAGAGCGGGCACATAGTGCTTGTACAATAAAAATTATAATATGAAGTTGCAGTATAAAAAACCAAGTAATTATAAACATTGTTATGATTATAAAACTGTCGATTGATGAAAATATAATGACGGATAAAAATGTTTGGAAAGCTATTTGTATTATCAACGGTTTCGGCTAGTTTTAATGAAGTATTATGAACAATTAAAAGCTTTATGAACAATAACTAAGAGAATGGGAGTTTTTGATAAATCTAATAATTTTATTTATTTATTTATTATTAAATTTGTTACTCGTACGTATATTTTTTTACATGCAAGTTTTGCATTCGGTAGTACGCACTGTGAATCAATACAATAAACTCGTAATATAGGGAGTCTGGTGGCAGAATTAACATTTATAATTTTAATAAAAAATGAGCTGCAAAGGATAAACATCTTTTTCGATAAGTATTACAAAGAAGAAAAGTGCGGATTTTATTTCT
The DNA here is from genome assembly GCF_059751285.1 of Brachycentrus maculatus. Lineage (NCBI taxonomy): Eukaryota > Metazoa > Arthropoda > Insecta > Trichoptera > Brachycentridae > Brachycentrus > Brachycentrus maculatus. The sequence continues at coordinate 708,139 of NW_028280814.1, read as the reverse complement.
CAAAAAATATTTCGTCTAAATGTAGACCGTCACGCCAGACACACCTTTATATGTACAAATGTACATTCCATATATGTAGTAACATATTTATGTTTAACCTTTTATTTAAATGCATTTCTTCGAAATGTAAATTTTACCATATGACTGTAAAAATATGTTTACTTTAAGTAAATTGAGAATTTATTTGTATTAATAGTTTTAAAATAAAATTTATGACACCTAAGAACATCATAATTATATTTTTAATTACTTCATACTTTAATATCACGTAATATCCGTACACTGTAAATTCACACTTCTTTGATAATACGCAACGAGCAATAATTAACATTCATAATAGCTGTACAATTTACTGCTTTTACAAAGGTAAGACAGCAAAATTTTAGTGGTATCAAAAAATAACTTTTTATTGGTCGTAATGAAATGCTTAACAATATCAACCGAAACGCTTTGTTTAGTGGGAACAAGATTTACAATTTTCTTTATTTATTATGTTTTTAGATCGTAATTGTTCATAAAATTTTTTTTTTTCAGTCGAAAAAATGTTCTAATTTGTGCAAATACTACATAACCAAATTAAAGGCTAAAAATTAAGCAACAATGTACTTAAAATGGTTTGTTTGGTGGAATATTATGGTTATTTAAGAGTGATATTTTAATTACCTTTCATATTTCATTTATATTGCTGCTCTTTTTTAATTTTACAAATTTGTCTGGTGGATTATTATCAAAGGTGGCTATAAAAAGTGGTTAACACATTAGAGTCGGGAACGCGTATCTGCGTGTTCGGTAAACTTCGGATTCCGCGTAATCAAACTTTGGTTAAATTATTGGTTATGTTTAGGCGATTTTTATTATCAAAAACATATTTTCACTAAATATCTACAAATTTTCCGACGCATTTTTACTGTTGAGGGATAGCTGTCAATTCTGGTTCGACAATTCGACAAATCTTTCTACAATTCGACTCAGTATTTGAAAGAGTTCTGGATTTTTCGAAAGGTTTTTAATACGATAAGAAATAAACGTTTTAAATTTTATTAAAACTGTTTGAATGCTTTATGTTACATTGAATTTACAAAATGTATGCTTTTTATTTTAAAAAATTCTCCGCCCATGGACATATTTTGTAATGAATTCTCATACATTTAGAGTATTAACAATTTATATTAGTACATTTTGTAATGTTTCATACGTTAAGAAATAGCGTAATATGTATAAAATCGTAAGTTGAAACATATTTTTACTGTCACGAACTCCATTTCCAAGATGTAAGGCCAAATTCAGACGAAAAGTTTTACATAAATAAAAATTCATATAAACAAATGGCACACAAATCGTTTTAAAATCTTAACTAAAATGATTCTAAAGTGTCTTTATTTTAATTTTGTATTGAGAGTATTTTTTAATGAATTTTAAATGGTTCGTCTACAAAATTTAATGTAAATAAAGCTTTTGAACGTAAACGTTTTATTTTTAATAGTGGGTTAGTTTTTATAAGATATCAATTTTTTAAAACGATTTCTGACAAAGAGATAATATCTAAGATAGATTTTTTAAACACCTTACCTTTCACTAACTCTTTTTTTTTCAAACCCATATAATTATTTCTAAGAAAACCCTGTTTTTTCAATGCGAAAACAGTGTTCTAAGAAAAAAATCAATTACGTAAAATGTTACCTGGATTGAGAGAAAATTATGTTGCGACTTAACGAAAACTGGGCCTTAACTGCGAGAATTATGATCACACTAAAAATATACAAGGATTTTTTGTAACGTTATTTATAGACGTCAAAAATAAATATCTGCCTAGAAGTAAATATAAAATAAATATCTGCTTAATAAGTAAAAAAAACATTTTGAGAAGAAACGAAGATATAGTCAAGTTAAGAGACAATGGTTGATATGTTTTGCCGACACTGACATATTAACATACCATAAGTTGATACTGGCTTGGTATTTAATATTTTTTGAGTCGGGTCTGAAAATCGTCTTATCAATAATGTCGTGCGATGTCGACCATGAAAATCTCATTTATCAATGCCTTCATTTAGGCTTTTAACAGCTCTCTTTCTTAATCTCGTCCATTATCTTGAATCCAGTGCCTACTTTGTGCTAATTGCCGTAAATGCCATGTAATTGGGTAATGTGCTCCGAAGTGATACATTTTCAATTCTGTCCGCTCTGGTTGTTATACAAGTTGTACGCAAAAAGATGAGAATCTCTCGAGAGAATGCGAATGGAATTCGTTTACCAACGTGGCAACGTTTCAATGGTAAAATCGGATTTTAAAATTTCTATGTTATAATATCGTTCAAAAACAACAGCAAAAAATATTTAAATAATAATCGAATTGTTACAAATTCACGAAAAAATCATTTATTACTGATTGCACAATATTGATTGTAAGTAATTTTAGTATTTTTACTGATATTTCAAATGAAACGAAGAAGGCATTCAAATAGGAATGTGGAAGTCTTAGGTATTACAGGGCGTATGGCTATGGTTTACTGGTTAAAGTGATCACTTTGTAACATTCCCCATTCCATGCATTATTGAACATGTGTCTCATTTGACAGAACGATTCACATTTCACTTACGCTCAGTGCTGCCATCTATCTTTTGAATTTTCAATAATGATATGTCAATATTTCAATAATATTTATCGCCTGTATTGGAATATTTATCATTAATGATTTCAAATACCACCTTTTGTGGGGTTGATACCATTATTTACGTAAAATTAATCAAATACACTCAAAATATTGTTAATGTTTTGTTGTTGTTGATATACTCGTAATTATATTTTAATCGTGTGTCATATGCCACTTGTTAAAAAAAATACTGGAGAGGGTAAAAAGTAAGATATTTTTATATTTAGATATTTAGATATTTTTGTCAAGTATATATAATTATGGATGAGTTAGTAATCAGGTAAAAATACATGAAAGGCAAATTTTAAAACTATGCAGTTTTATTCCTCCTATTTAGAATTCTTTTGTTTACAAGAGGTATATAATTATGGTATAATTTGTATGAGCAGCTTCCTAGGATGATTTCAATATATTAAATGTAACCTAAATTCCAAACGGTTTCAACTTATATTCAGGTAGTGGAGTGAGAGGTTCAAGCACACTCTACCACAACTTGATTCCTAATTTTTATAACAACCCTTTAAGTTTACGATAAAAATATGATTTTGAAATAATTTGGTATAGAATAAGAACACATATTTTCACTTTAAAAAATTATCAATCTTATATTTTAATATCTTTACGGGAAAAAAATAATTAAAAAAATAATAGGTACCTGCTTACATCCCTTCCCACAATTTTTACAAAGTTAATTGGTATGTATTGTTTAATTTTTAGTATATATTGCATTAGATTTTCGAACTCATTGAATAATATTCAACATTTTGCTATTTTTTTAATTATTTTTACGTAATTAAATAATTTGGAACTAATTTATTTAATTCGTGGACCCCAATTAATGTCTTCAGATGCACAATGGCCAATTAAATAAATGTGATAACTTTCTCTATAGAATTGATGATAATGTATTATGAAATTCCTTTTCCTCCCACTTAATATTTTTATATAAATATATATATATATATATATATATATATATATATATATATATATATATATATATATATATATATATATATATATATATATATATATATATATACATATATATATAAATATATATATATATATATATATATATATATATATATATATATATATATATATATATATATATATATAGTAACCAAGAAATTCCAAGGTATTGTAACCGTTAACTTCGTAATATTGATAATTTGAAGTTTCATTTCTGATGACTTTGGCATTTTAAAACCGGTATCGATCTGTTTTTTCAGAAAATGATAGAAAAAAGTTATGACCATTTTTTTTCGCACAGACCTTTTGGTAATACGTATATTGTTGTAGTAAAGGTTATATGATAAGGAGTTAAGTTTGAAATATGTACTCCCCGCAAAAAAATAACATAAATCACACAGTGACTGAAAATCATATTACGTATTTTGTCAAAAGCCTTGTTACGGTACATGTATTTCCACTTTCAAATGTGAGAGAAGCCTCCACACTCCTCAGTATGGCACTTTCGACCGTTCGCTCGCCGGCCACGGCCATATTACATTATACTCCGCCGCAATGAACGAAAGTCGACCGAAAAGAAAGTTAACGGCGAGGTAGCAATTTCAACGTGATACTGTTATTGTGGAAAAATTACGATTCGCTCAAGTTTAAATCGCTCAGTTCTTATCTTAGCTCGTCGCCTAGAGCACGTCCGCCATCTTGCCGGCGACATGTCAAATATTTCCCGCCGTTCTCAATTCGAATGTGTCCCGCGAGGCTGATGAATTTAAAGCGAATAATAATGAAGACAGTAGCTACTCGCGGTATGGCAATAATTCAGTCGTAAAACGCGATGCCGTATGGAATACGGCGTTTGGAATTATTCCCGAAAGTAGTGCGCGGATCTCTTTATAGTAATTTGTGATGGAAATTGTTTAATGATGAGTCCGTTAAATCGGTTCGTGTCACTCTTCCACGGGGATAGTAACAATAATGGCGGGGCTAAGAAGAAATCAACCCTGCCTACAAAGTATACGAGCGATCTCAATATATACGGAAGTGATACGGAAAAATTAAGAAAGCACTACATTTGGTCCTCTATTCGCGGGCCACGGAAGAATAAAGGTTTGCAATTACGTTTTTTAGAAGTTTAATGATTTGTTATTGTGTCCGAGGAGTTCTTGCGGTGAAGGTACATTCACCGCAGATAATTTACTATCCATTCAACCATACGTGTGTTTTTTGCTTATATTTTTTAAAAGTCGCTTGTTTTTTACATGCAAATTGTAAATGAAAGGAAAAAAATTGCATAATTTTGTATGTAATAACGGTGCGATAAAATCAAAGAGGGTTCACTCGTAATTACTGTTATTACATTTATTATTTAAATATTGTATCGTCCCACATTTTTCTTGATACTTTTTTCACCGAAAGCTGGTATGCATGTATGCTGTGTTCTTGAAAACTAGTTTTCGTTTGAAACTGTTTTTACTTTTCGGGTCTTCTTACATACTAAAGAACTTATCACAAACAGCATTAAGAGTCTGCATTTTTCATTTAAAATAATGATTACACCTATTTTGCGTATTCGGTCTATAGATAAACTGAAGTTGTAAGATATTTTACGCTATATAAATCTGAAATGCCGTGGTTGGGTGAGCATGCACAACTATTCGACATGCAACCAATAAAAAATGAGATCGAATTGCGAGAAATTTTAGCGTTGTAAATAGGTAATATCAAAATCATTTCTAATTCTGTGTGTGAAATTATATAAATCGGCGGAAATCTAAATAGAGTAGGTACGAGCTATATTATTTAGAATTTTGATGGTTCGTTGATCGAAATAAAGATACTTATTATATTTATTGCTATTTTTATTAGTCAATAAGACGTTTCCGTGTGTTTTCTGCATTTTACTATCGTATTATTAGTAATGTTTGTGCTTTATATCATATTTTGAAAATAATATATTGGGAACGAACTACGGATGTTTTATTGGGTGAAATGATCCAGATTCGCAAATATATATTTAAAAAAAAAGTGAATTTAAGTCAACTTTCTGTGTTATTATATTATTCATGTATTTTTTTCTATATCAAAATCAAACGAAATTGATTTTAATGATAAATTACTCATTAATTAATTCGGCAGTCATTTTGTGGTAAAATCTATCATAAGTATATAAATTAATATTTCAATCACTCGTTAAGTGTTCATATAATAGATCAATGCCAATTTTTTAAACTATTTATATCAATTTTTGGATAGATAACACATAACTACGTAGTGTAGATAACTTTAACGTTGCTTCTGAACTATGTAGTTAAATTGTTAGGAAACGCTTTATAATTAATGTCCTTGAATGAAACTTATATCAGCCCGTTTCAAACGGTTAAATCCGTCGATCCTAAAAATGGGTTCATAATGAAATTTTATGCGTTATTCTACTATCATATTTATCAATCTTCTTCAGTAATTATCTCTTATATTTCAGCAGAGGGTGTATTCGTTTTGTTAGATTGAATTAACTTTTTTTTAATGATTTACCATAAAATTATAGTATATATTCCTGACTTTTACCTCCTCTTCAGCGTTAGTCACACAGTCCCACGTTGCTGATGGTGTCCGAGGACACGCAACAAGTTAGTGCACTTAATTCAATCGGACTGGCGATAATTGGAATCACTCAAACCCTGTGACGTCACACTACACCAGGGAGCGTGTTATATAAAGTGGGAGTGCCTCGCTGTCCCTTATATGAGTAGTCCACTTGCAAACCACGTTATGTTAAAAAATTAAGTTTTTTACCCAATGACGGCAATCGGTAGAAGATTTAATCTTCTATCTATTGCCGCCACTGACTAAAAAACTTTTTTAACATAACCTGGTTTGCAAGTGGATTACTCATATAACACTGAAAACTTCTAGAAAATTTGGTGATGGACTTACAGCCTTGTATTATTTAGATTGGCAGTGACAGGTATATTGAAAGCTTTTAAATGTAAATTCATAGTAAAATCGGGATACAATTTTATGTTGTTTCACTTTTTCAATAAATTTTGCAACTTAGTTAAAAAAAAAAAATTAAAAAATTGCTTAGCAAGAGCAGATCTGTCAGGAAGCCTAGATGCTTCTGTATCAGATCTGGGCATGCGGTGGGACAGCTTTCAATACTCATATAACAACTTGACATTAAGGAGACATACAATTTGACAAAAAAAAACTTTTTGTTACTGACATAAATCGAGACATTCTTACTTTTACATTACTTTCTTCTTCGTCCATTATATACATACAGTGCTTCGTAGGACACTACATTTGGTTTTCAAAGCCATAATTTTAGATGATTTTTTATTGTGAACAATTTCTAAATTTTACCCTCGGATATTAAATATTTAATTTTGAAAAACTGTTGCTAAAAGATATTGCTAAAATTTAACGTACATTGAGAAACATGTACAAAAGAGGTTTATTTAAAAGCGTCAGAAATCTAAATATCTTATAATTAAACAGTATTTGCATAATTCTTTTTATCTTTGTTAGCAAACATTTTTTGGGAACTGAAATTAAATTAAGTAAAGACGGTAAATTCTTTAAACACATTACACATTTATCCTCTATATTTTACTGATTATTTCAGAATATTATTTTGACGATTGTAATGACTGTATTGTAGCTCTATCTCTCAACGCATTACTTTAATGAATGGGCATACCTATGCAATTTAAACTGATCATTAATTTCATAGGAGCATGACGTGAAGGTGGCTTACCTTATGTGAAAAGACACTAATTTTTATGTCACCATAATCGGGAATCAAAACAAAGACGATACATGGACACTAAATGTTATCGTCATTACACCCTTGAGGCGAATTTTTTGTTATTAATACGGTCATTAAAAGTAAAATAAAATAATACTGTTGTAAAATAAAAAAATAACTGCATTTATAAAAATTAAACCCCTATCCACTCCCGATGGTGCATAAAGCACTGCATCTTTTAAACGCAGTGTTAACTTGATCGTTAACAATGAAGGAAAAATGATCAATCAGCCCTCCGCTTCAGGTACCAGTCCAGGGCAATATTGAATAAATATTAGAGAAAAATCTCTTACGTTTATTTAACTCCTCCTTGGGAATCGAACTCGGGACCGGGCATTGAGCACGGTAAGCTAGCGTGATGACCGTTACACTACGGAGGCGAACTAATTTTTATATTTGCATTTTTATTTCGGTAATAAAATCAAACCGTTGTTTATGACGTAAAATGTAAATACATAAAATGTACATATTTACGAATGTATTAGTTTGTTCATCGTCAGCAGCGCTTATGGGTCTTCCCACATTATACAAAAATAACTTCCATCAGACAGTTTTTCACTTATTTCAACGTGTTACTTATCTCCAGATTTTCACCAAAAATCCAGTGTGCTTTTCATGGTGCGCTGAAAAGTCAAGTTATTGCAACCGGGTGGTTGGAGTGATTATGTTATGTTTAACCCTCTACTTACATCCCCTTTTACAATTATATTTTATTAAAATCGTTCAAATTATTCTGGTATCGATGGTGTACTGATTCGATTTCAGTTATTCGTTTTGAATTTATACCTATATTTTTTTTAATATATATTTTTTTGGTCCTTGTCTCCTTCCTACCTGAATAATACGTTCAAGTAAAAATTTGCAATACTAACTGTCCGATGATGTCAGTTACGGCAAAACCTAATCATGTTTCCAAAGTTAAACATTAAAAAAAGTAATCTAACCAAGTAAGTAATATCAGTAAATAATCATTATTGACAAAAACTCATATTAGAACAAGACACGTCTCATATTTTGTCCTTAGATAACAGTAACTGAGGTTTTTCGATTCGTATGTTTCATTTTGAAATATGTAACAACAAAGTTCGTTTATGGTCGTATATTAAAGCAACATTTTGAGTTTGTCTAAATACTTGTTCACAAATCTGGGTTTCTCTACTTAGGAGTTGTTTTATATTTTTGACAACTCAACATAGATGAAGAAGAATATGGAAGTTTTGGTATTTACAGGACTTGCTTCTCTTAAACCCTGTAAATACCCAGACTTCCATATTCGTCTTCATTTATGTTATGATGCCAAAAATGTATATTAAAGCATTTATTATGGCAAGCACCTGAAAGGTTTGCTAAACAGCTGGAAGAGAGAAAAAGCATCGCTTCTCGCAAAATTATATTTTTACTGTTCAAAGACTTATATTTCCGTCAACACGACTTTTCACCCGCAAGATGTAACGATGGTGGTGTGGTGAAGCGTTTAGTAAGAACAAAAGAAGGTCAAGATGAGTGCAAAAGTGTTATTCACCGGAGAGAAAATTATTTAGTCTTTGTCTTATTTTGTATGTATTATTCAAATTTAGAAATCCGAAAATAAAGGATTCTCAACTATACGTGAAGTAAAATTTATGTACTTTAAAAATTATAATTTTTCGGTAAAGAAGTCTCCAAAATATTCATGAAAAAAACTTTTATGAACTATTAACTACGTTATATATGAAAATGAAGTTATATGGAAATGGTTTCAAAGCGTACTATTTATCTTGGACTGTATGTTTTATGTTAACGTTATTTTAGCATCAATAAATCATTTTTCGATTTTGATGAATTTTTCTGATTTTGATTTTAACTCTGTCATATACATTTTAATTCCGGTGATATATTATTGTGCTCATTATATTAATAAAAAATCTTATTTTGTGCATACACGTGTGAATGTTCTATTAAAGAGAGTTTTTAGTAAATTGATTTTATTAAATTAATATCTCAACATAGATGGAGAAGAATATATAAGTCTAGGCATTTAAAGGCATTACGACTAATCATAGGCTGGTTTAAATGATCATGTCATATTTCCGTAACATTCATCATTCTACGCATGACTAACAACCACACTACCCAAATTTTTGGAAGGTATATTTATGCTTCAATTGAAAGAATCTTCCGTGTTCTGCATCTTTGGTACATTAGGTAATTGATTTTAGAAGGCTTGAATTTCACAATGTAATATGGAGTAATTATTGTAATCCATCAATTTCTTTATAATCACAATGTTTTTTTTAAAAACTTATTAGTTTCCTCGTAAGTATGTTATGATTTTTATGGAACATTGGCTATTATCAATTATATATTTAACTAAATTAAATACTTGAATAATCCACTGAATTGAGTTTTATTTTATATTACCTACCTATATTTATTAACCTATATATACACCTAAATATATTTTTATTCCTTAGTTTTAATTTGTACCAGAATATGAAAACAATTGTCGTTTTCGAAACTAGTCGTAAATAAAAATAAAACTCAATTCAGTGGATTATTCAAGTGTTAAATTTAATTAAAATAATCATGTCATTCCACAAAGTTAATTCCGAATCAATAAATAATATATATTTAACTATGCAATTCCTTATGCGTTACTTAAACATGTATCGAAGATTTTTCTTTTTAATGTTAGTTTTATCTCATAATTAAACATAAACCACAACATTTCGAGTATGTCCAGATAATTGTTCACAATCCTGGGTTTAAATTAAATTGGGTAGTGTGGTTGTCAATCATGGTAATGTTGAATGTTACACTATGTAAAGTTTTTATATTATCCACTGACACTTCGTGATGGAATTGCATTTTTAATTTATTATTAGATTAAAACCAATATTTTTAGCTTTTCCACTTTTTTATTTGACCAGCGACCGGGTTTCGTCGTTACCGACATCATCAGACTGGTCAGTCGTAATCGTTCGTTCCCAGTCTGATGATGTCGGTAACGACGAAACCCGGTCGCTGGTCAAATAAAAAAGTGGAAAAGCTAAAAATATTGGTTTTAATCTAATAATAAATTAACTATGTAAAGTAATCACTTTTACTTGTAAGCCCTGACTTCCATATTCTTTTTCATCTTCGTTGAGATGTCAAAAAATGTAAAACATAAACTACATCAGACTAATCAAGGTAACATATATTACAACATTAATCCGCTCTTTTGGGAAGACTACGTTTTGGGAAGACTGCGAAGAAACATTTCGTCGTTACCGACATCATCAGACTGGTCAGTCGTAGTCGTAGTCGTTCCCAGTCTGATGATGTCGGTAACGACGAAACCCGGTCGCTGGTCAAATAAAAAAGTGGAAAAGCTAAAAATATTGGTTTTAATCTAATAATAAATTAACTATGTAAAGTAATCACTTTTACTTGTAAGCCCTGACTTCCATAATCTTTTTCATCTTCGTTGAGATGTCAAAAAATGTAAAACATAAACTACATCAGACTAATCAAGGTAACATATATTACAACATTAATCCGCTCTTTTGGGAAGACTAACCTATCTTTCGCAAGAGGAAATTTTCTCGCACAAAGGAAAAATAAATCTATCTCTTTACGTCCATGTAAATCTCGCCCTAACAATGATTCTGGGAAAATTTCCCAACATCTTGCAACACAATTCCAAGATCTAGTTTTGGCCAACGAGACAGAGTTGTATTAACTTGTTTGTACTGATGTAGACAGTTGACAGGTTACTATATTTATTATTTCCTCTACTTTGATTCTATCTCCAATTTTCTCTTTGATATCGACCACTCCGTATCTTGTTATCCAAACCCAACCGTCGCTTTAACTCCTTGCATGGTACATTCTCGTACTTACTGTGTTGTTTATTACTATCATGCAGATCTGAAACGAGGCATTTTTGTTAAAGGAGAACGTATTCGAAAACGCACCCCAACCTTTCAATTTCAGAAATATAAAATATTCATAACCATTTTAATCGTTTTTTTTCTCCGAAATTATATAATATATCTCCGAAATAATTAATTAATTGATGGATGAAAAAATGTAGATAAGTTTTCGAATGAATAAAAAAACATAGAAACAGGTTGAATAATTACTTCCCTAATACCTTCCCTATTAAATTATTTATATTATAATTTAATTTCTTGCATTAAATCTGAAGTAAACGCTTCATTGTTATCAAAAAAATAAATATTATCTCATAACAACTGCTAAACAGTTGACCATTTCAGTCTGAATGAACCTATGCGATTGAATATACTAGTACAATATAATTTGCGTTGGCGTAGAAGATTTAAGGATGTAATTCTTCATTGTTAAATCGACGTTCTTATTCTGCGCTGTGAGCAATAATGTACTTATGTAACTATACTTAATAATGTTATGTTGTTAATCATAATCAAAAGCTTTATTATTGTGCTTTGAACATGTATGAAACAGACACGATATTTAGCCAGACCTACACTTCATTTACCAAAAAAATATTCAATTCATTTCTTATGTTCACGATTATTTTTTTAATCAGTTTTTCGTTTCAACTTAATTTGAGTCATTTAGATGTCTGATATCCAGAGGTATCGATCCATATTTACATATGTTTCTAATGTATGGTAATGTCAGAAAAATGTTTACTAACTAACCATCACACTTCCCTGCTGAGTAGGTAGAGAGAATATAACACCACACCAATCTGTCTTTGCAAACAATATTCACCTATTCTACATTCATCCATCTCCTCATACATATCCGCCGATTATTCCGACTCCTGACCTGACCAATTTCAAGTATTTGAAACACTAGATAGTGCCAAGTTTTCCTTGGTCTTTCTTTGCTTATATTACCAACCATATTCGCCTAATAAATTTGTGTGTTTTTTACATCTCCCCATCGCAACACACCTTTCTTAATTTTATCGATAGTGCTTACCTTACATTATTTCCTTATTTCATCATTCGAACATCTATCATACATAGTTTTGCCGCATATTCGTCTGAGAGATCGCATATCGACTACATTCAGTTTACTTTCATCCTTTATTTGCTGACTCCATGCTTCACTAATTTGATTCACATGTTCAAACCATCACAACAAACCTTAAAAAAAAATGCAAAAACTTATTTACCGAAGAAGAGGGTAATCAAGGCTCTTCGTGACTATACACACCTATTTATTCCATATTAATATAGCTCTCATATAAAGAGTCATTGGGACAATGCTATAACTTTGCGTGTGGTATTTTCTCATGGCTATTGACAGCATAATTGTATACCTGTGAATGTGCTATATTTCCATTTTTAACTTTTTCGGTTAACCTCAACTGTAAAACTATACAATTGTGTATTTATCATCATTCATTATTGGCAATCATTACTGTTCAAGTGAAAATATCTGTAGAACTTTGGTTCGTAGTTTTCTGGCTGTTTTAACAAGCAAAACTGTCTCGAGTGCGAAATCTAATCAGGGCAACATAATAAGGGGTTTTTCTACGATTAGAGTAACCATGGTATAGTCTGAACTGATAAACCATGGTAACTTTAATCATATAGGCCTAACACGATTTAAAAAAAACTGAGGTCGGTTTCTTGTTAGGGTGTCATATACGTATGTTTGATTTTACATTGATAAAATAATATTATAGTTTATATCGAAACCGGTAGACATTATAATTAAGTTATAATAAAATATTTATAGTGATTTAAAAACAAAGTTACATTTTAATTATAATATTATAGTATTGGTGAATTGTTTATTTTAATTAAAAATAATATATTAAGGGATAACCGTTGAATAATGGTTAGTGATTCTTATTTTTCACAAATAAAAAAGTGTTTTACGATTATAATTTCGTTTAAAATGTTTATTTTTCTATTTTTCGCGGAGACCCACAAAGCCACCTGATGTAGTTTGTTGGAGTAGTTCTTTTATTGTTGTAATAAATGCTTTACATGATAAAAAAATATTCCTACTTTATCGTGTACATTCTGTTATAACTTATCATCAGATTAATATCATTATGATCTTCTATACAATTATATTAATTAAGTTTTTTTTCTTTTTGTTTCAGGTAAGATATTTAAATTCAGTCAACACACTTATTGGAAATAAATTAAGGTAATGAAATAATCAGTTATTTTTTAGTATTTTATTGTGAATCGAGTTTAAAAACAAAATTATATGCAGCATAAACAAAGTACTTCTAAGTCTTTAAGAACAGTGTCCGTCGATGGTTGCTTCTCGTTAGAAGGGACAAGGTAGAAAGTGAATTAATTAAAGTCCAGGTGTAATTATTTTATTGTAAAACCCTTATACCGTATTTTTTTATTGAATCTTTTGTATGTAATGTATATAATCTAATAATCAATTAAAAAACAAATAATAATAAAATAATATTTTTTTTATTAACATGCAAATATTTCGGCTCAACACAGGCCATGCCTAAAGAACCGTAATACATAAATTAAAAAAAATGTATGTATCTATGAAATAAATATATATATTTTTTTTTTAAATCTGTGCATGAAATTCACCTAGGGCGCCTAATAGCCAATTGCACATATCGTAATCGTACAGGAGAAATGACCAACTGACAAAACGTAAAATGTTCAGGAGGGCCATTTAAGTCACTTTTGCTTGGCAAAAAAATAAATATCAATGCAGTTAGTCATTTTTAACAAATCAATATATCATACTTCCAAGTTTAAAATCCTTTGGGATTTCTTTCAGGGCAATATTAAGCTAGTAAGATATCAAATAGTCAATGATCACGTTTTTGTAAAAAAATGCACTTGGTCACTTTCTCCTGTATGACTACGATATTTCATTTAAATATATTTGATTATGTATGTCCTCTGTACAACAATAAAGGTGAACTATATTTAATCTTTTTAATATATCGCTTTTCTCAAGTTTAAAGAATGGCATCGCGGTTTCTTAGCGTCTCTTGGTGATGTAGGATTTACGATTTGAACGTGTTGTTGTATTGAACAGAGAATTGGGCCAAAAGCCAAACCCAAAGTTTTGTTTCTGTGAGCCGCAATATGGAGCTGGTGGAACATTACGGTAGCAGTATCGGGACTAATAATTCATTGTTTCGTGAAAACATTCTCGAATTAATGGACTCTGTTTGCTAAATTAATGTTGGTTTAGTTCTCCGTGTTGAGCGTAATGTTCATTGGGTTGAGTTACGATTTTTTAATGGTTACTGGGATTTATGATTGAAATGCCATAATATCCTCATTTAAAGTCATAAGTTATCGCGAGTTTTACTATTTTTGTCCATTTAGTTACTTTAAGGTTAATTTTTTCCGACTCTGTATCTGGGGATTCGATTCTTAGGTATTGTCAAAATAAATGTGATTGTTCAACATTTTGAGTGTGTCAAAATACTTGTTCATAAATCTAGGGAGTTTTGTACACATTTTTGACATCTCCACATAGATGAAGAAGAGTATGGAAGTCTGGGTATTCACAGACTTAGGTTTCTTTAACCCCTATTCGCACCCAAATGGTGCTTAGGGGACCGTACCGAATCGATACGGTGTTAACTTAAACATTAATTATATTAAGGTAAGGTGATCAGTCCTGCATTTTAGATTTTTCAGTTTAATGAAGAAAAATAAAGATTTTTAGCCGTTTTTATGTGTTTTAATACATGTTTACGATGTTTAAATAGAATTTGATTTTGAACAAGGTTATGGGTTTTCGAAAATTCGCGCTGTATGACATTAAGGTTAAATATTTGCCTATAAATTTCAATTAATCAAACATATTTGTTACGAATAATAACGCGCTTCTCTGGCAAACTATTATAGTTAAGTAGTTCAAAGCTCTCCGCTGTGGAAAATCAAGATATCATAATAATATAATTTATCGCTTCTCAAGAGGCGCTGTGCATTAGTTGAAGAAAGCAATATGCAAACAGCAGCAAGCTTCTGCGGATAAGGCAGAACCACTTGAATTTAAACCTATAAAAAAACGTTTTAATAATAAAGCCTGTATTGTATTTTTTGGACGATACTTTCCAGTAAAATGTGATATCTAAGTTTAAATGGATAATTCAAACTAAAAAACTAACTAACCATCACGCCGCTTCCCGCAGGGGTAGGCAGAGAGAATCGAACGCCACACCACTCTGTCTTTGCAAACATTATTCGCCTCTTCTACATTCATGCATCTCATACATACTCGACGATTATTACGACTCCAGACCCGGCCGCTTTCAAGTATTTGACATACCTGATTGTGCCAGGTTTTCCTCGGTCTTCCTCTGCTTCTTTTTCCAACTACACTTGCCTCATAAATTTGTTTAACCGTTCTTTCCTCACTCAATTGAATGGATAATTAATAATTATTATTTCAAATATTGAACTTGTATTATGAAAAAACGTAGTAAAGTATTATGAAGTGTATTATGAAAAAACGTTGAAAAACGGAAAAACGTGAAAGTAAGATGTAATATCTAAGTTTAAAGGGATATTCGCAAACACAGAATTCAATCACAGGCCGACCACTGGAGAGGTCACACGTCTCTTCACGCCCGATTGTTTTTAAAATAATGTACATTTATTGGATTTTTTTGTTGTTTCAAAAATATGTACAGAATTTTTTTTTACATACTTTTGACTCCTTACCTTTCAACAACTCTTTTCTTTTCAAAACCATATAATTATTTCGAAAAAAAAGCTTATTTTTTCAATTCAAAACGGTGTTTAAAGATAACAATAAAAAATGTAAAATGTTACCTGGATTTAGAGAAAATGAAGTTACGACTTTACGACGAAGTTACGAATACTGGGCCTTAAATAGATCATTTATAATTATCATATTAAATTTTGAACTTATGCTATGCAATATCGTACGCCAATAATATGCTTGCATATCGTATGGACGATACGCTGGAGGTTTATGTATTTGCAAAATTCGCGGAGTGCATCTTAACAATGGGTGTTGTTTCTTGTTATCACAGTCATCAATACCCATCGTCCATGTTGCCGTGTCAGATGGAGACCAATTACAGTCCAATTACAAAATATAATAATTTATTTACAACAATAATGAAATAAGGAAGGAATGCAAAGCTGAGTTAAGCATTATCGATAAAATTAAGAAAGGTGTGTTGAGATGGTTTGGACATGTAGAACGAATGAGTGAGGAAAGAACGGTAAAACAAATTTATGAGGCGAATGTTAGCGGGAAAAGAAGCAGATATATATATATATATATATATATATATATATATATATATATATATATATATATATATATATATATATATATATATATATATATATATATATATATATATATATATATATATATATATATATATATATATATATATATATATATATATACATATATATATATATATATATATATATATATATATATATATATATATATATATATATATATATATATAACATCCAAGAATTTGAGTAGTGTGATTGTCAATAATGGGTAGAATTGGTGAATGTTACACGTGTGTAAAGCGATCACTCAAACCAGCCTATGACGGTCGTCAGCCCCGTAAATCTCATATCATCTTTGATGAGATGTCAAAAAAATAATATATAAAAACTTTGTCAGAACCGCGGAGACCAAATGGTAAAAAATAATGTTTTTTGAAAAATGTAAATTTTCTTTTTTCTTACTTCCCGTTTTCCTATAACACGATTTTATAAATTTCTCTTATGATAACCATACAAATTTAACTATTTTTCAATCATTGTACTCTTGATGTCTAAGTAGCACTTGGTAATGTCTATGTATGTATGTATGTTTATTGTATGCATATAAATTTCTAGCAACTCAATATGCACTTATATTTTTTGTTTCTCTTGCATTAAATTATTTGTCGCGACATCTGATGTATAATTTAAATTTTCTCTATTACTTTGACGGGCTGTTTATTTGCATAATAATCGATGTACAGGGGGGCACATTATTAATCACTCTACCAAAAGATGTTTTAATTTTTTCAAATCGTGTCGTACGTCAATAATTTTTGACATTTGTGAACTAGACAGCTGCAGTATTCAAACAGATTTAGGGTTGCGCAAAATTATTCATCCAATTTTGATTTGGTGATATTCTTCAAGGGGCTGCCGCCAGTGTTTGATACACATCTGTGTCCGTTTTATCAATCTGTTTGTATACTGCAGCTGTCTAGTTTACAAATGTCAAGTATGATTGACGTACGACGCCATTTGCAAAAATTATAACATCTTCCGATAGGGTGATTGATTTTGTGCTTGATTTTGTGATTGATTTAAGTTTTATATAGTAATTTGTTTAAGAAAAAAACGCACTTTGCACAAAAATTTTCCGTTTCGAACAATACATTTAGATGGATCTTATGGTAATGCATATTTTGTTTTCACGAACCGAAAAGAAAATGTTTATATATCAAAGTAATTTATTTTTATCCCATAGCTCACATGTTGTTTTCTAGCCATTTGTATGGTTACGTATAACAATAATGATTTCGGTACTTGAAACCGATAGCTATAATCTGATATTGAAAGATAGAAGCGGTTTTACCGGGCGTTTTTGTATGTAGGTTATATAGACAAGCTGTCATGTCTATATTGTGTTAGGCTGACTGATAGACAGTCAGTCCGAATACCAAACAAAATGCATAATACATTTCAGTCACACAAAACATTTCTAGCCTCGCAATTAAATAAAAGATAATAATTTGACTCTGAAATCATTTTAACATTAGGAAATGTCAGAGAAAGCCAAAACACTGTGTGATAATGATATGTCTTTCATACAAATTTCTAGTCATTGATTTTTAATGGTCGCATAATTCTTTTGTGAATAAATAGTTGTTCGTATTTAAGAGTAGATAGTATCTATTCTTCATGTATAGTCGGTGCTAATGAATGATATAAGCTAGATATATATATATATATATATATATATATATATATATATATATATATATATATATATATATATATATATATATTCGTATATATATATATATATATTCGTATATTTCAAATGAAGCCCTCATAACGGGTAATTCGCATAACGAGCAAAAAAATGTGAAGAAGTTAACGAGCAACATTTCGCATAACGAGTTACAGAGAAAGGGCAAGTCCCTTTTACACGGCTATTAAATGTGGCACTTAGATTATAAATAAAACGCCTTTTCTTTACCACGTGAGTTTATATTGTTACGACTAGTTTTGGAAGCGTCTGTAGCTTCTGAAACTAGTCGTAATAATATAATACTCATGTGGTAAAAAAAAAACAAGTGATTTATTTTAAATTAATTATTTATTATGTCTTATCACAAAGTAACCGCCAAAACAAAAAATATCACTTACTTAGTACTGAAGATGGTTTTAGGCATATGTTGGTTTGATTTAGTAAGGAATATGGACATAAATAAGGTGTTGAGCGTAGCAACCTTTAATCGAAATCATCGAAAATTAAGAAATTAAGAAAATCAAATAACAATTTAGTTGGATAGACCATACTCATTCCGCATGACTCCCGAGAGCCGCTATCAACCTGACCTATATAAAAATCGGGTTCCCGAAACTCGCATGCGCAATTTCGCTTGGAAGCATGTAAAGAAACTTGCGACCTACAGTATTTGGACTCCATATGCTCCATATAGGAGCGGATAAGAATTAAGTAACGTGTTTTAATGTTTTTTATACCATTTGAAAAGGAGCTTTATAATTGTAATATGGATTTGTTATAAAAGTGTCTCAACTTGATATTAAACATATGCACATGGAAGTCTGAGCATCCCAGGGCTTATGACCTGGCATTTGGCTGGCTTAAGCGATAATTTTTTACACTTGTGAAACGTTCACCATTCTGGCCATTATCGAACATCCATATTGCACCAATTCTTGAAACTTGTATTATGCAATGATCTTAGAACCTATCTCATACCGGTTTTTGATACATTGATGAATTTCAAAAAAATGGACACTTAAAAAAATTACACCTCACTCATATGGTGAATAATCCAGTGTCCGATATAATGTGTAATATTAATATTGTTACATTTGTTATATTAATTCCCAAAAGAAATTTCATCTGCGCAATGAAAAGATAACTAAATTTAATTTATTTTATTTTATTTTATTGGAAGGAAGAACAACAGTTACAATATATGATACATACAGAATACAAAAAAATAAAATCATGAGTACCAATTATAGTTCTTCACAACTATGCATAAGAGAGGTCTATATAAAGGAAGAGACATGAGACAAGGATGGGATAAAGAGAAAAGGAGATGGCAGTGATAGGAAAAGAAGAAAAGGAAAGGACAGGGAATAGAATTACCTTTTTAGGTTTATAAGATTTCGAACAATTTAGCTTTAAAGTTTGAAAGATTGGAGTAGAACATATCAAGGTGGGTACAACATTCATTAAATTTCCCACAACTTCAATAAATAAAGGATTTTTTTTAATAGTTCAGTTAATTTAATTTAATCATTTTGCTATGGGATTTTCTGAAAACGCAAGCGTATGGTAACAAGGCGGAACATCAATGCGATGTGTAATTACTCGTTTCCAGAAGTTTGGTAGACGAATTGCTGTTGATTGATGATGATGATGATGACTGCGCATAATTATAATACTTTCGCCGGGTAGTGATCACCAATAATAATAATGGTTTCAGTCTTCACGTAAATATAGAGAATCGGTCTGTTGAAATTTTAGCGGAATATAATTTTTCTCGTTGATTTCATGTAAGAAAGCCGTGACGTCCAAATAGCAAACGTTCAAAAAACCCCAATGGCGTTTTATCCATATTAAAAAAATCCAAATTATTATGTTAAAAAAAATCATACCATTATATCTCATCCAAATAAAAACAGAAAGATAGAGCGCTCGTTCTTATGAAAATGAAAACCGTTAAATTAAATTACACCCTATTCTCTATTTTAAGTGTATAAGTATTTACTTTTTTTTATGATGAAAAATTAAAACAACGTTTTAATACATATATTTTAAATATTATTTACTTTGTTTCTCGCACTTTAAAGGAAACGATGATTTCTTATTATAAATTTTCTTTTTATGCAACTTTATTCTTTTTTTTTTTTACAATTGAACCATATTCTGATCTGGTTACATCGAATATATTGATACGATAAGCATTGTTATAATGTTTTGTAGGGATTTGGCATACTGACTCCCTCTGGCGCCTGATTAAACATATATTATGTTAAATTATTTTTTACTTTATACATATATGTAGTTAAGACCTTCACAAAGACATTAGTATATAATATATAAAAACATTAAATAATTCCTTTTTCTGACTTTGAAACGAGGCCGGCGTAGGATGTAAAAATACCCTTCCCGTCCTTAAGCACCAATCGACCGAACGGGTAGAAATACCTTCCTATCCTTAGTACACAAAATGCATTATTTTTCCTCAAAACGTATTTTGATATTTAGTTCGTCTATTGTTGTATCATTATTATTAAAGTCATACATTACTTTTTTTTTTAAATTACAAAATAATATATCTTCTACTAATTTACGCATGAGTGGAAGTATGTTACGCAGATAGCAATGAGCCGATCGGCTAATTGTCAATCGCTGGAACCGATCGATCACCGTTTAGGATTTGGGTTCAAGTCTTGAACGAATTTAACTGTACCCCACCGAGTGAAGTCGGTGCTCAGTTTGGGTTTTCGCGCACGACTACTGCCAGTTGGCTCCGGGCCGCGGCACGACGCGCTGTCCCGTGCAAAAATAAACTATTAGTTAACCGCTCCACATACTGACAAGTGGCTGAAATATACGTTCGCTTCTAATTGATTCTCCGATAAAGAGAATCCAGCCGTACGTGAATGAGAAAGTTCTTTTTCTTCTACCACTCTCTGCTTTGAAAATGAGAGAATCGGAGTTAGATAAGGCGGTGCTGGAAAGTGGTACGCATGTCGACTGTAGTGCCAATTTAGAGTGCTACGTTCAGAATACGCGCTAATATTCCTGCTGTCTTCGACGGAATCTGAAAACTTTGTACAAATTTTGACCTTCCAAAGTTTTTGTATTTGTTATTAAGTTAATCGCATCTACTTAGATTTTTAAATTCCCGAATAATCCCGGTTAAATTATAATATAATGTGTAAATAGTAACGAAATATTTAATATTTTCAACAATTATATCGCCCTTTAAAGTTATTCACTAGTTTAAAATAATAATCCTTATTATTATCACCAAAAAATTATAGATTTACCTACCTATGCTGTATATTTGTATATAAACAATGTTCTTCGCGAAGTTTTAAAAAATTTGATAAAAAGATGGCAAGAAATGAATATCTTTAAAAAATACAACTCTTAAAACATAGACAAAAAATAAATTGTTGTTAATTGACGAATTGTGCATTTTTTAATGAAAGACATGAATGACTTCATTCTCTTACGAATGAAAAAATAATAAAAATATAATATAAATAAATGCGAAAGCTGTCTGCTGTGTGCAGTGAGTTGTAATAATCTGAAACCGAAATGATATTGAGAAGAAACGAGTATAAATGAACAGTTGTGATTGCCTGAAGGCAATCTCTGGAAGCCGTCAAGTTCTTCCATGCTGCTACTAGTCGCGGATCCTGCTCTCCGGTCGCAGGGCGGCTGCAAGGACCTCCCCCAGGGCGGTATGCGAGTCAGGAAACACCGTAACCGGAAATGGAAAAGTAAGCTACCGCTTCCGCTCCCTTTGATCTGAACTGCTTAGGAAACGGATTAGTGTTGGGTTGTTAGCATAATTACTGTTTTTTTAGGTTAATATAATATTTTTCCCAAAGCGTCTCCAATTCGTTTATTTATACAAAATATGTTATTTTCTCTTAGTGAGCTTTATAGCGGCGTATAACAGTATAAAATCTTTTCGACAAATATTTACTAAGAGAAATCATTATCGAAATTCAACACGTTTTAGTTATAAATATGTATGATAGGTAGTTATATTATCGATGAAATCTTTTTCTATATAATAATACCGTGTTAACTTTGTTATTGACATTTGTAATAAACAGTGTCTGTGAAAATCTACACAAATACGTAATAATATTTATATATTTCACCAAATATCTTAAATCGGAATTTTTATAAACCGATTTTATACCATGCATTGGATAAATGAAAAAATTCAGAACTTCAAATACGCAAACATATAATTTAGAATTACAGATATTAACAATAAAAAATTGTGTTTGAACCTTCGTCTTGCAGTCGTCAACAAAGCATACTGAAATTAAGGAGATTCCAATTTAATTTTGTAAATTAATTACTAATATATTAACTAATCTAGGTAAACCATCTTATTATTTACGAAGTTACCTAAATATAATTTTTTGAAGGATTATTGTAGCAAAACGTCCTATAAATCTTCCACAATATTCGCACAACTACTACCCGGTTTATCTTTCCAAATAATCTGGCAATCCTGTTTTTGGAACAAGATACATATTATGTACAATATACTGTTCAGTACTCCTAGATCCCTTGTAAAAATCAATCAAATAAATATTTTAATGTTCTTTCTACGTTATTTTTTTTTTGTCTTTAAATCAACTTTGAAATATTGAGACACTATTCCCTTTGTATTTCAGACAAAGTCCGGACTTATCGTATTGTAGAACTAGGGTAACACGCTTGACTAGCATCCCCGAGGTCACGAGTTCAATTCCCGCCGGTTGAATAATGTATCATTGTTTCAATGCTGTAGGTGTATTTTAGACATTATTGCTAAAATGCACGGCGGAATCAATTATGCATTGCAAATTTCCGTGGAAAACTTTATTACACAGATCGTCGTCAAGAATTAATGTGCGTTTGTCCATTTTATAGACAATGTCTTCAGCTTACGTTATCTTTTTTTTAATCTATTTTTATCCGCTAATGCTTTTTGGCATTTAAAAATCTCGAAATTGCTACCGTTCAATTACCAGAGGGCCAAAATTATTTTACGTGTAATCACGGTCAGCATTGAAATATACGAGTATGTATGTGATATTGACCTATTGATCACTTCCTTAAGAAAAGTATTGAAATTAAATTAATTATTCAATATTATCCTCTATAAATGTGATGCAAGGTCCACCTTTTTTGGCTTGTTACTAACCATTTATTTTTAACATTGCCCAATGTAAAAAAACATTATATCAATATTAAAAATTTATTTGAAATAAATAATTGATATTGATATTATCATAGGTTTAAATATATGTCAATTCGATTATCATATGGTCATCAAATTCAAAATACTTATGTGAAAAATATCAATGTGCATTTACGGCTTGTTATTTCTTAGGAACAAAGGGTGACTTCAAATCATTTAAAAATTATTGAATTTGTTTTCATTATAATATTATTTTTCTAATACAAGTGTCCCGTCGCGTCATTTGAGCTAAATGATTTAGCTGAGATTTTCTACCTTATTAATTATTAAAAATTCGTGATTTTTCGATACTTTCCAGGACATTCTTAATTCTCGTCGAAGTGCAGGGGGAAATATTATTTAGAGGAAATATGTCACTGGAATATCGGCACATCATTGTCAATAACAGTAACATGACCAGACATATCGGGACTTGGCAACTCTATAACATTAGATACATTCTATACATAATACTACGCTATTATAATAAGTTATTTTTCGTCGATACCTACCAGATAATAACAGTGTACATGGTTTTACAATGTATCGATGTAGCATATTATAAAGATCGTAGATTACACCATGAATTATTCATCCTTACGGTGAATGTTATTATTTTGTAGTAACATTTATGGAATTAAAAAAATGCTGTTTATAGCGTTTCAACTTGAAAATATAATTATAATATTACCTATCTACCTATGAGCGTTCTGCGGTAGGTAGAAAAAACAATGTGTGAAGTTCTCTTGCATTGAAAACAACCATGACTCGCATTTCTACTGCGCACTCAGATTTTTTTAGATAAATGGAAGGTAAGTCAAAGGCGCGAACAATTATCACAAATTTAAGCTACCGGTAAATAATGATGACTTATTAAATATAGAAAATAAAATAAATAAATTAGGCGTCAGTAACTATAGAGTTTTAAGAATAAAATCTTAAATGGATATCACTTTTGTGTAAATGCACGTGTATAAACTATACATCTATTGAATTTGGCTTTTTAAAGTTGTGTCTATAATATGTAGTTTAATATTTTTCAAAAACAATCTATGATTTACAACTGAAGTCTCGAACGGTGTGAATCAAATTTAGTTTTTTTTCAATTTAAAACTGAGTTATAATCTCCGAAATAAAGTAAACTTAGTCAGTTACATTATAAAACAACATATTATTTTTTAATTGTATCCTAATAGCTTCTAAAATGGGATACGTTTTTTACAAAATGGTTGATGTGAATATATCAAAAGCTGTTTGGAATTCTATGTAATATTGCAACTAATACCGTGACTATAGTGTGCGACTTAAAATTATTTTATAATTAAAAATACAATATTTATGCATTTGTTTGGTTGCCATAATCTTTGTGGAATTGCAAATCATTCCATTGAGCAACACAACGATTTACGAAATTCATAATTGCATTACTTAAATGATCTCGCTAAAAATCACTTCAACAGTCAATATTGTAAAACTATTATTTTATCGTTTAAACAAATATTTGTGTTCTTACGATATAGGTACACAAATATTTCAATTTCATATTATTTTCGTAGGCCTGTGTGGCCCATTTTTAATATAGGATACTCATTAATGTATTATACATATTTATTTCTTGGGTTTTAGGTAAATTAGTTTAAACGTAGATTTAACAAATTATTTAGCAAGTTCAATGCACTTAAAAACACATTTGTATGTAATCATTAAAAATGTTGAAATATGGAATATGTTTACACGCGGTCTTCGAGGTTAGGTTCCCTTCTCAACTGTAAACTAATTCAATGGCCATTATTACACTGGTAATACTATATACTGGTGGTGGAAATGACAAAAGTGACAGACAGCAACGGAAGAGCGGACAATTAACCCCGCGATCACTTGACGCTCTCTCATTATGCTTTGCTACTTTTGTTGCTTCGCGCCCAAACCGAACGCTTTTTGTTTATCCAGTGCCATAAGTAAAGGAAACACGTGCTCCTATATACAAGACACAGTGAAACTCATCATGTGTACCTACCTACTTAAAAAATAATGACCAAAATTTTATGAAGCGCGTACGACGGATGGCGGCTGCTCTAGACTGCTTGGGATTTCAACAAAATACTACTTTTATTAACATATAGTGTGCAATGGACGCTGATGCAAATTTGCATCATACTTTAATAATCATAATAGTTTCATTATATTTAATTAACGAGATTGTTGTATACATGCAAAGTGTGAGATTATAATCAATTAAATGTTGAAAATTACTTACAAACATTTAATGAGAATGTAACTACGACTGTCTTCCTTAATAATATCATGCCGTATATATTTTTTTATATCGGATAACGCTTGGATTTGTGATTGGATTGATTTTTTATCAAATATATAGTTTTTGGAAAAGTATTGTTTTTTTGTTAAAAAGAAGCTTGTAAAATTGCGTCAGGCATTGTCATTTTTATTTATTTGATTTTTAATCGCAACAAATTAGTATTTATTTAACCATGTACTTCTTACTTACGAATTATACCATATTAACGTATTATTTGTTGAATTTCTCCTTTAAAAAAATAGTAAAACCGTGACCAAATTTTCATTGACTTACTGCTATTATAAACCCATTATTTTATTTTCAAAACTTTTATAGTGTAAATTATTGAATACATCTCATTGAATTTGATTTAAATTAATCTGTTTTGAATGTTTTTTTTTGATCGGGTGTATAAATGTATAATTCGTTATTAAATCAGTGAAAAAATATACACATCTTTTCCTTTTCTCCACTGCTGGATGTGGGCCTTTTCCATTGTTTTAATTTTTTTTTTACATATGTACATAAAAGTACATCATTATGGTGTTTCTTGATGCACAATCTTACTTTATCTAGCACGAATAAAATTTAGGATTTTTTTAATAATAAAAAAATCGTACAATTTTACTATAAAAATGTATATGAACGCCGATATTTTCCCAATTTGTGAACACGGTGAGTGGGTATATACTAATATTACTAAAAAATATATATATATAAGTAAAAATTAGTATATGCTTCAAATATTCATAATATTGAGAATATTCTGAAAACAAGGGGCTCGCACCAGAAGACAAATAAATTCCTCTTCATTTCAAGAGGGCTGCAGTATTGGGGTTAAGTGACTATTTAGGCGATAAACAAGCCATTGATCATTGACACAATATAATAGTATAAATTCTTGTTGATAATAAAGTTAGTTACGCATGTCCTCGTTTTGTATTTCGTGCTAATTGAGCAGTTCTGGTGCCGCGATCTCGCCGATAATTATACTCCATGCAAGGAGCCCCATTCATGATTTACTGCACCAATTAGCATATATACATACATACAAGCATTAAGTAAGTGCATACTGCTTTACTTTATGCACTTTGTTACTTGTTAAACGTTATGTCTTGTAATTTTTTTTAGATATGTCCTTTTTGGTACATAGTATAATAACATACACATGAATTTGACCACCTGTGAGTAAATGATATTTTATATTTACAAATTTGATAACTTTCTGTCCTAAAGTATTACTGAAAATCTTCGTATAAAAATGTGTATATTTTTGCATTATATCAGCACTTCGAATAATCCAAAATTATTTAACTCTAGACAACGGGACTTATTTTAATGTACCTTAATATGGGACTATCGCAAAATGTACAACGATAAGAAAAACTTATATTTTACCAAAAACCTTTACTAAAAGCTGTTTTTTTAAATAAGTGCAACATTTTTTTGAGAACTTGATATAAAATACAAAATGTAAGATCGGGAAAACTACACTCTTTACATGTGGTGCTCCCACCTGATTGAATGGCCATCGTAAATTTTACGAATGTCCCGTAATCGAGGGTTAAAAAATGTTTTTTCCATATTTATTTTATTTGTTTCGTCATTGCCGCCTGATGATGTATTGTTGAATTTCGTTCCAAAATAATTTTTAAAAAAAGGGTTAAAAACCTGTATATATGTGACATACATTTATTAGTACATAATATAAAACATTTTCTTTCAGATGTATTTGATTGAGTAACCATCGTTCTTTCACCCTATAACGCGGAATAATAATTAAAATTAAAATTCCTATTTTTTCTTCCGTGATTAACGTGAGTTAGGAGTCTCTCCTATTAAGTCTGGAATATTTATAATCTTACAAGCGTTTCCTGCAGTCCGTGCCAAAAAATTGGCCCTTGATTGGACTGGATATAAAATATTATGTAAGCAGACTTTTAAGTCTTCAAGTAGGTATACCCAATTAAGTTTTATTGTTTTAATGAATACTGTGAACGATACTTTTCATATATGTAAATAGATATCGTATTTTTATTTTTATTTTGTATTGTAGTATATTGAATAAATATCTTAAGTCCTTATAAATTGCTATTCAAGTAGTTTGTCGTGAGGTTCTTAGAGTATATTATAAATAATAAAATCCGAACGATTTAAAAATGTCTTAATAGTGAAGAGGAGAGGTCCCGTGGTTAGGTTAGGTTAGTGTCGCGGACTCTTGAGTCAGAGTTTCTGGGTTCAAACCCACGCATCCAAAATTTGATACCCATTTTTAATAATGAGCCGCTTAGGCTCACTGAAATGGTATGAAATTGGAGTTTTTTTTTGTAAATATTAAAAACACATTATTTCTATTTTATTTTAAAGGCAAAAATTAGACGTATATCAATTGTAATAAAAAATAATATCAGAAATTGATATGAGATATTCCTCTCTCCTAGCCAATTGCCCAACAGATTTATTTTTGTTAGATTGGTGTACGATTTTCATTCTTTCTGTAGCATATTGAAAAAAAAGTATTTTAACATGTCATGTTATGTTAAGATTCTTCCTATATTAGAAATAAGTTTAAAATTAATATTTAAATATTTAAAAAAAAAACAGTATATTATGTTAAGGTTCTTTCTATATTATGAATCCGTCTAAAATGTTTTTTTCTTATAAATTGGCATATTATGTCTAGGTTCCTCGTCCTTACAATTTGGTGAATGGTCCATCATGTTCGGTTTATCTAACAAAGTAATTTCTTGCTTTATAATCTAATTTCATATTAAATATACATACACCTATTGATATTTTAACACGTGTTTCGTTACTGATACGATATTTAATATGGAAACAATGTCGCAGAACGTTTTGCACACCATACCGTTAAGTACAAGGGATATTGGACACACGAACGCCGGTAAAATGGTGATATGTATTACCAAGTATAAGCAGTTACTATCACTATGTACTTATGAGTACTCTGAGGTACTCGCTCTGTAATTCATTGATAAAACGCACCGTTAGCGATGTCACACGTCACGCGCTAATGGTTATACCGGGTATAGGTGCATTGTCACATTGCAGGGCTTTTTGGACTGGAAGGTCGCATTGAGTTTATGTAAAACAACGAGACACCAAATAAATACCGATGTTTTGCACTCTTACCTTTATACTACTGATTTCTTTTTAATCGCAACTAAAAAACACATGTGAAAAGGGTCCTTCAGAGTTGGATTTGAACGTTTCGATCTCTATCAAAAAACTGAGAATCTCTTTTTTTAAGATAAAATTTAACATGTTTAGGTAGAACACCTAAATACTTTGAAGTTATATGGTTTATAACTCTCCTTATCATTCATGGTTCACTTTGTGTAATACCACTTAAAAACTGTTTTTAAGTGGTATTAGACAAATTGAACGATGAAAGATAACCACAAAGTTAACAATGCTTTTAATATACAAAATATATTATCAAATTTATCCTAATAGCATTCCAAATAAAATGCTTTGGATTGAACATATTTTAAATAAATCTTATAAAAAATGTTAATCTGTATCTATGTAAGTACTAGAATATTTTTTATTATCTATTTGGAATATTTTTTAAGGGCAATATATTCTTCTGAAAGTAGAGTTAGTGGACGTCTTGCCCGTAATTTTCCCAGCCCTGCATCATGTTACCACTTGTTATTGTGGCCTGTTTAAGGTACACTCGAGGGCATTAATCCTTATGACTTTTTACAGCAAATAACTTTCATTCTGGAACAAGTTTCTCAATGTGATCAGACACATTAGTTCGCGATTGCTAATGATTTAATATGTAACGCTTTCATGATCTTTTGAGAGTTTTTTTATCATTATATTATTTTATGTCTGGCTCTTATCTATGTACAATGTTAGCAATTTGCAGAATTGAGGAATTATTCCATACGAAGTACTTTATATGGGCAATGCATTATCTTATATTTTTTGTTCTTTGGGTATGCAAAATATTATGTATTTTATATGTAATATCTAAATGTGGAAAAATAAATAGTCTCTGCAAAAATCTTAGGGTATCATTCAGATTTTTTTAAAATTATATTGTAGAAAAAAATTACGTTTATTTTGATAAATTTAAGTAGGATTTTTTCTAA
This sequence comes from Brachycentrus maculatus, assembly GCF_059751285.1. NCBI lineage: Eukaryota > Metazoa > Arthropoda > Insecta > Trichoptera > Brachycentridae > Brachycentrus > Brachycentrus maculatus. Next base: position 678,120 of record NW_028280814.1, on the reverse strand, counting down.
TAATTATCCCGTATAGTTTCACGAACTAAGCGTCAGACGATGTATTGTATGTATATGTAAATAATGCAAATATCTACAAATACATACATATATGTATATAAAAAGCATCCAACTAAAAATTATGTTTCTTATGATTTCGTAGAAAGTTAATGAATTATTCCTTATGTTATAATTTATTAGAGAAATCACGCCACGCCTTAATTGCCTTTGAAATTTATTATTTTATTTAAAATTGAAAATTACGATGATCTCGACTTTTTTTTCAATTAGATCTATGGAACCACGAATTACATTTATACGGTTTAAATAGATTTATAAACAAAAATCTGTTGTAATCTGGGGTATAAAAAGAAACATTGCACAGTATGTTATTATCAAAAGATAAATATGAATCAAATAATACGCTTTAAAACAAACTTAATCATAGTGCTTTTTAGCCAATCCGTGTACATACATAATTTTGACTAGTTAATTTTATGTTAATCTGGTGATTTTTACAATACTGTATTATGGTACTGTATTGCTAATGGTAAAGCAAACTCTCATAAGATATATTTTTATAATACAGTGGAGGCGAAACTCCATGATATCTAGATTTTGGTGTAATTACAAATGCAATGAATGTATAAATATGAACACAATTATACCAAATATAGCACAAATTCTTTTTTGTTATATTTAGTATAATTGTGTTTATTTTTCAAAAGGTTTTTCGGTCTGATCCCTACCTTCATTTTTTTGTAGTGTATCATAGGGAGAGTGTAATGTCTGTATAATGAATAATAGGGAGTATACGCAGATAAATCAGAAACAAATAATTAATTTTATAAACAAACTGAAAATCAATTGATTTTCGAGCGCCGGAAAATATAATTTTATGGTCTAAAATAAATATTTTCGATTTTCTCAGTTATTTGGTATGAAGCAGTAAGTTCAGTCACTACGTTGAAAGTTTACATTGTTCAAGATACCAGCTAACGCAACAAAGTTATAGTCCCAAATGTGTATTAAGACCACTTATTATTTATTTACATAAAAATTTGTATTGTTTAATGGTATTTAATATAATTTACGGTACATGACTGCGACAAGTCGATATAATAAGGTGGAATATATTGGTGCAGTGTTGTCACATTTAAAATTGTTGCTGACATTTTTATAAAGTATTTAGCCTATTTAGTAAGACCAGTGGAGCCTTGATGTGACGCCATATCGAGCATACTGCCAAAGTACATATTTGGTGTAGAGTCGTTTTTAGTCACATGCAATGTACAAGTAAGCATTCCAAGAACTACCAGTTTGATACCTAATACATGAAGGTATACTTGTAACACGTGAATAAATTAACTTAGGTTTCTACCTATTTTTATATAATATGTATGTCCACTCTACAAAAGCGATTAACGTTTCCTTGTAAAAAAAAATAAACCCATCCATTTTATACCATGCATCTTCGATCTGTCATTGGGCCATAAATTTTTAAATATTAGGCAGGGGCGTGCCTTCCAAATATGCAGAAAAGCAGTGGCTATCCTAACTTACCCGTGCAACATATAAAAATGCAACCAATACCTGCCCTATCTACTAAGTAGTACCAGCTTACCTTACTACGTACCTCTACTGCCTATCCTAGTAAGTAGTACCTAGCTTACCTTACTTCCTACCTCTACTGCCTACCTTAATTACACGGAGTGAAGATTGAGTAATTTTCCTTTTCTGGAATTGTCATAACAAGGTCAAATATTTGATAAAAACACTGAAAACGGCTATTAAATATTGAAGAGTTTAACGCGAAAAAACGATAGGGATATGAAAAAGATTAAAACCATTATTTTTGCTACAGATTTTGATTACTTTATATTTCTTAATTTAAATGTATATTTTTTAGAAGATAATGATAATGAACTATTTTACTTAAATCTGAATCCCAGTCAGATTATTATTGATCGCTCAGATTTTTGTGTACTGATAACAGTTTTGTGACAACAAACTAATTATTATATTTTTGCATTCAATGTTTATATTAAAAGAGGTCGATTTATATTTTGCATAGTGATATCCATCATAATTATATTAATAGATTGATCGTAATGTAGCCAGAATAACTCGAATCTCTTTTCCCTTATATTTGTATTATTGAAAATTACGTTCGAATTCGAAATCCGAAAAACTTCGATTAACCCCATTTTTTTGTATTTGAAAAACTAACAATGTTATTTGAATGTTTACTCAAAAGTAACTACGGAAGAATAACGGTGGATAGCAAATCGACTTGTGATCGACGTAAAACGGTAGCTTGGTACTGCATAATGTTAGTGTGCTGTATTTGACCCCATTTCCTTAAGAATTTAACCTAAGTCTTAAATAATTGGTTTCGAGCGTAATAAATACAAAAAATACCTGACTCCGTTCATTGTTCTAACAACCGTTTAATAAATAAAAGGTGATCCAAATATCTAAATGATTAGTATAATTGGCTTCTTCACAATCGTTTAAAATATCCTCATTCTTCGTAGGTTGCCAAATTATCAGATAATGTATATATAAATTATCATAGGTGATCTTTTGATGTATAATATATTAGTTAAATAAATTATATCATAGTAGTATTATTATTTATTTATTTAAGATCAAAACAGTAATTTTCTTATAAAATGTTTATAAAGAAATATATATATATAGATATATATATATATATATATATATATATATATATATATATATATATATATATATATATATATATATATATATATATATATATATATATATATATATATATATATATATATATATATATATATATATATATATATATATATATATATATATATATATATATATATATATATATATATATATATATATATATATATATATATATATATATATATATATATATATATATATATATATATATATATATATATATATATATATATATATATATATATATATATATATATATATATATATATATATATATATATATATATATATATATATATATATATATATATATATATATATATATATATATATATATATATATATATATATATATATATATATATATATATATATATATATATATATATATATGTATATATATATATATATTATGGCTGTCCCAAAAACAGCAATTTAAAAAAAAATGATTTCTTTGTTTTTGATTATGTACACACAACTGTAAAAAATAAATTTTTAGAAAAAACACGATTTCTCTTCATATAAAAACGTACTTCGTACACACTCTATATAATATACATATATCAACAAAGATGTTTGTATTTTGACATCCCAACTTCGTCATCTATGTTGAGATGTTGAGAATGTAAAAAAAAACTTAAATGGAAAAAAATCCAGGTTTGTGAACAAGGTTTTGGACACACTTAAAATTTTGTGGAAAGATGCTTGTTTTTTCAGTCTCCTGTAAAAATGTGTGGTTTTTGTCCCAAAGCCTTCAATTGTATTGGCTCGATATCATGACATTGAATGGAACTAAGTGAGTCAATTATAATTGTTGAGTGACAAGTCGTATCGCTGAAGCGGGGAAAGCACCTATTACAAGTATGTAGATGTTTAGTTTCCGTTTCGGACGTATCCTGCCTCTGGGGAAAGCTATTTCTGGTGCCCTTGAACTGCTGCCAGCGAGTTGGCGCGTAATGTTGTGATTTGCACAAACTCTCTTCGCTATGAAGTCATCTCGTTCTGTAGACTTCACCCCGACGTCGTATATTATCTTTCTATGGCTGGAAGTGTGGCCTATTTAAGACCCCGTTGGCAGATCAAAGCTTCCGGGCTGAATCCGCTAGACAATATTTCAGACAAAACTCGCGGGAAACGTGTCAAACCTGATGCGACTTTATGGTAATAATAATTCTTGTTTATTTATTTTTTTCTGAAGGAGGAACACAGCTGTAATGGCCCAAAATTTTTTTAATCTTCGAGGAACGATTAATAATATTTTAATGCTTCTCATTAACGCGAAAAATTTGATCGTTACAGGGGTAATTTAAACGATATTTACGTTCGGTCAGCAAATAACGTATGTTGAATGTTTTTGGCAGATACTTTGTGCCACATTTAATAAACTTTATAAAATAAAAGCAACTTTTTTTGGCAGTTTTTTTCTCCAACCGGTTTCGAAAAGAACCTTTCATCAGCAGGGTTAAACATGAATATGGTTAAAAAGTTGTTTTATTTTATAAAGTTAAAAAAAAATCATTTGTTTAGGTTTTTAGAAAATCGCATGATTCTAATTTATCCCGATAAGCCAGTGACGGAGTCAACTGCAGCGTGTCATAAAATGCCTGATCTTAATTATATTATGTAAATATATATTACGATATATATATAGTACACTCATTCATTAATTTTTGTTTACATTTCAATTCTCATCATTCTTTGGTATACGAAATCATTTTTATATGTATTTAAAACATAAACAATGCGATCTCTCAGAAGAATGTGCGACAAAACGATGTATGATAGATGTGCGAATAGTGAAATAAGGAAGGAATGCAAAGCTGAGATAAGCATTATCGATAAAATTAAGAAAGGTGTGTTGAGATGGTTTGGACATGTGGAACGAATGAGTGACGAAAGAACGGTAAAACAAATTTATGAGGCGAATGTTAGTGGAAAAAGAAGCAGAGGAAGACCGAGAAAAACATGGCACGATCAGGTATGCCAAATACTTGAAAGTGGTCAGGTTAGGAGTCGTAACAATCGGCGGGTATGTATGAGGAGATGCATGAACGTGAAAGAGGCGAAGAATGTTTGCAAGGACAGAGTGGTGTGGCGCTCTATTCTCTCTGCCTACCCCTGCGGGGAAGCGGCGTGATGGTTAGTTAGTTAGTTAGTTGGAAAAATTAGGGAAACGAAATAATATATATAAAATGAGAAACATAAAAACTTTTTTTTCTATTATCTTTACAATACAAATTTATTTGTTACCTACTTTTATAAAATTAGGCATATATTTTTTAACAGTTTGTTAAGTTTTATTACATACTCGGATCATTCTGTGATCATTTGCCACTTAAATCCATGTTGTTTTCCTTCCTTTCATATTTTAAATAATTTGTTCAGCAACAAACAATATATGAAGTTTGCTGTGGTTGATTCATTAATTCGTACATAAATTATAGGTACACAATTATTGGTCACGTCAGATAACAGTGCATACATTATGTACGCCATGTTGGGTCGGGTTATTAACGAACAAAACATTCTGTTTTCTGTCAGATTAATTAAAGTAGATGCAGACTTATGGCGCCAATTCTCTTTACCCCCACTGGGTACGTGCTCATCCAGACAGGATTTGCAGGAAACCATGTTTATAGTCAAATTATCATATCGTAATTGAAAATTACTCAATTTACTTCTGCAAACTCTGTGTATATTAATGAATGTTATATTATTAATGAATGTTATATTATTTTATGACATCTCAACATATGTAGATGAAGAACAATATGAAGAATATCTAGGTATTTACAAGGCTTACGGCCGTCATAGGCTGGTTTAAGTGATCATATTCTATTGAACCATATTCTTCTTCATCTATGTTGATATGATTTTATCAATTTGTATTTATTTTTCATTCGCAGCTGCATTTCCGCAATTTTTCCGTCCAGGTAGCTTTTATTTTTTTCTATCAGTGTAGGTAACACGGATAATAATAGCTCGTTGGGAATGGAGCAACGCGGAGTATATTGGGATACCGCCCACTCCACAAACTGGCGCATGTGAACCAGAATCTTTATTATTAAACTTCTGAAGAGTTACTCATATTTTTATTTATGTCTGTTTTCCGTTTATACTCTCTCAAACACAAGTACTAAGCTATATATTGACTGAGGAAATGTAAATCATTTTTGACTCTTGTCACCAAACAAAAGTCCCTCCCATATCTTTATTTATCGACATCATTGGACATTCACTCTGAAATATGATTTTAATATGTATACATACTTAAATCTGAAGAAAAGTTCATCTCTGAGATACCAAAACGACTTTACAATACCATAATGCAATACCAAACCATTTCAACATGACTTTAAATATTTGGGGACCATGTACTTCAATAACCTTCCTACAGATATTAAAAAAAGACAATAAAATGCTTTCAAAAATTAATGAATTATATTCATATTAATCCAAGATAAAAATAAGATAATAAATAATTTTAATAAAAATAGATTATATCACCCACAAACATAAACAATAAATTATAGGTGTAAGTCCCTCTCCAAGCACAAGAGCTTAGTTTCTTTATTGGAGAGAACAGCGTTATTAATTTTAAGATTGTAAAGTACAAGTCTAGAAAACGAATTAAATTATTTAAAAAAACTCTTGTTATTATATAAAATAAATAAAAAAAAATACATTTGAAATGAACATGGTCAATCAAGTTTTGAACAACAACAAAAAAATACAATTAAATAAGGACCTTTTTAAAAGAAATCGTTACGTAATTCGGTTCTTTGATTCGTTCATTTGATGCTTATCGCACCAATCATTACACTAATTTAGTTACATATTGAATATTTTTTTGTAATCTACTTCTTCAGCATTCTTCTTCCATTGCCTCTTCCATACCATTCCATTATTTGTTACGTTACGATTTGTCGGCTCGTCTTTTCCCCGCTCCAGACTCACTCCAGGCCCACTCGACGTCCCGAGATCGATTGACGACGTTTTATATTAAATTTGTGTGTATCATTATCATCATCATCCTACTATTATTATTATCCCAGTCTTAATTAGCGCCCTTGAGGTAGTATTTTACAAAAATGGCGCTATACAAATTATCCAAATTATTATTATTATTACACCTAGAAAAAAAAAATCCTTTAACCACCCTCATTAATTCCTCTCCTTTCCTTCTCCTTCCTGCTAAATCTATTATTTTATATCATACCCTTTTTTTTAAATCTCTAAATGTTCTTTAATAGTTTTATAACATAAATATGGATTGTTTAACTGGCTTTTTTTTTAACGTAACTATTTTTGCTAATTTAACTATTGTTTATTATATCTTTTTTTTTATATGTAAACTGTACAATTCCCGAATAAATAAAAATAAAATAAATATATAAAGAAAGTATTATAGTTTCTCTCACATAATAATAATAATCCAAATTGTTATTATTATTATGAGAGAGGAAAATTCCGTTAATAAAATTATTCGTAATAAAATAATTTGTTTTTTCAGACCACCCCCGGCCGGCAAGTCCGAAGGCTCCGCCCCTGGTCGTGGTGCCCCCAACCCCGCCCGCCCCCGCCCCGGTAGCGCAGCCTCCGCCCAGCCGAGGGGTGGAAGCTCTCGCTGTACTGGTGCACTACCTCGTATACCAAGTGAGTTGCATAACCTACTACTGAGTACATGGTTTTTCTATGTATAGAAGGTCTTGTGTAGTACATAGTTTTTCTATGTATGGAAGGTACACTACCGACCCGCGGAGAAGAGTAGTCAAAAGGGCGAGCAAGTATAACCCTTCCAGGACTAGCGCTGTATTTAAGGGTGTGCGACAAGCGCGCCCGCACAGGGCCTCGCGCCCGGATGAATTAGAAACTAAGAAATTAAAAGAGTTGTTTATTTGACAATAAATTTAATATTATATATTCAAAACTTTCGAATTAGTATTTTATGAATCTTTTGTGAAAAATATTAGAATTTTTAATAATAATTTCCTGTCTCGTTCGCAATTTTATTGGGTCATGAAATATGGGTCATGAAATATCCTAAGAAACTTACCGGAACTGTGCCTCGCAAATTTTTTTGTACCTAACCTCGCTATTTTTTCCGATCTAAACTAGATTATAGTGTATAAAGCCCAGAGCATATAAATCGTCTCTTTATCATGATAAATACAATTGTTGATGTGAAATAATGAAAAGTAACGTTTTAATGAGAACGGTGCCTATTCATATATAATACTTTGCTTCATAATTATTACATCATTCCATATCTGCGAATTATTTTTTGCCGCAAAATAAATTACGTTTATAAAACGAAGTTCTTAGAAGTTTGGTAATCAAAAATGTTATCAAATTCCATGGAATATGAGTCTAACACCCTCTGGTCGCCATCCCTTCACCTCGTACACCCAACTAACACCCCCACGAACCATTTCTTCCCACCTCTTTTAAGTAAACCATGACTGTACACGAATGGGTTTTTATGGCTAAAGCTTTCCAGTTGTAGCCGGCTTTCGCGGCATTTCACAATCAGTTCAACTCAGACTCCCGTCAGTATAGGCTTTATTTTACTGACCATATATGTGCTACAATTTACGCTATAAATTTGTCCCAGTTTGAACATTTGTATTTTTACTAAACGTAAATCTATCTCATGTGATTAATTTGTAATTGAAATGCGGTATAACAAGGTAATAATAAAGTTTGTTTGTTAATTATGAATTACAAAAAATTAACTATGAATATATTTTTTTTAAACTCGCTTGTAAGATATTAAAATAATTTAAAAATACATAAATTTAAGACAAAATAGTTTGATGGTGCTCTTAAAATTCGAATCCAGGCATTATCTTCCCATAATACACAATATATATGTTTTTAAAAATAAAAGTGAATTTTCGTAACTTCAGTTTATGCTAGTCAAAATCTCAAAACACACGATTTATTCTCTTTTATGAGAAGTACAAGGTTAAATAATAATTAGAATTTCCGTCAAATCATTTCCATAAAGATTGTGAATAATTATTTTTTTTAATTAAACAGCGTAACATACAAAATATTAGTAAAATTCATAGAAATATACAAAAGCCAATAGTATGATTTTTGGAACAAATGTTTGTATTTGTATATACATAAAAAAATACGTAATGAAAGGATTGCAAAAAATGTGTGTCCACAATGAGCAATGTTTAGTAAGTATTTCGTGTGTTGCTGATACTTTCAACAGATGGCGCTTCCATGGCGGTGAAAAAACATTCGTTTGTTACATTTTTTTATATAAATAGATAAAACACGCGCGTATCCGTTGCAAAAGTGTGTCAAAATTTCAAACCAATCAACGAATTACAATTTTGAACAAACGGACATTTGCATTTTTATTTATATAGATAAATAAAATACGCCCCTAAAATTTCAAATCAATTGGTGAACAGCTTTAGGAGATTCAACATTTTTAACAAACGAACATTTTTATTTGTAAAGATTGTAGCTGCAAAAAATGTGTTCTCTATGACGAAAACTAATTGCGTTACATTTCTCCGAATCGATATTTGCTTACGTTTCTTATCAACCCGTAGCTATTTTTCAGTTGTAATTTACCGAGAATCGTCTGAAAATGTAAGGCCTCATTATTTATGCTCAGGTTTCATTCTGTTGGAAAATAAAATACTTCAGACTGGAAATGTTATGAAATTTTATAGGGCACTCCATATCATAATGGATACATCGTCTACTAAATATAGGAAACTGTGTCGGCAATTGAGTTACCATAAAATCTACATTTCTCTTCGTTTTTACTTACGGCTAAACTAGAGCAAACGATTTTTATTTTGGTTACATTAAAATTAATACCTTTCTTAGCAGTATTATCGAAATTTATATGGATACAATTTTTTTCTAATAAAATCGTTTATTTCTTCAAAATATATACGAACATATATAGAAACATACATTGATAAATATACATATATGTACAATATGTAAGTATAGGTGTATTGAGATAGTTTTGCATGTGAATCAAATGGGTGAAGAGTAAAACAAATTTATGAGGCGAATGTCGTTGGTAATAAAGGCAGAAGAAGACCGAGGGAATCAATATCAGGCGACTTTTTTCCAGCTTTTAATGAATTTACTAGCCATATTATTTTTTGACATCTCATCAAAGATGAAGAAGAATATGGAAGTCTGGGCATTTACGGGGCTGACGACCGTCATCGGCTGGTTTAAGTGATCACTTTACACACGTGTAACATTCACCAATTCTACCCATTATTGACAACCACACTACTCAAATTCTTGGAAGTTCTTTATATATGAACCAATTTAGAAACCTTGTTCTTGAATCACTAGAACTTCACTAGAGACATCTATTGGTGAGATGTAAAGAAGCTTTTTACTAAGCAGAAACTCTTATATTAGTATGTGAGGTCCAAATCCTGGATTATAATCACACACATGAGAAACGCCAGAAAATACCATTTTCATTTTTATGTAAATGACTTTTATAAAGCATTTTTTTTTACTTGTATTAGAAAACTTTTTTGTTAATTTTACGACTTGTAAATTTAAGAATGATGTCAACAATGAGTTATGAGTTCGAGGATGAAAAAAGTTAATGTTACTTTACGATAAACTGTATTTTATATTTACTTGGAAATCTTTTTTTTTATAGTACATATCGATTTATTTTGATCATGTAAAATCAAGTACCTATGCATCTCAATAGTATTTGCATTCTAAAAACAAGAATCAAATGTCTAAATAAAAGAATTTGAAATACATGTCATATTTTAATTTATGATTTTTGAGACATTTGTTGTTTTTGAATATCATTTTTATCATTTTATTTAAAATGTAATTAAGTTTTTAATAAATATAGTTGACGGCGAAAATGGTAAATGCTTTGATGATTTATTTTTATTATTTTTTATTCCTTCAATCCTTCCTTTATTACAATCGATATAAAATCACTGGTTCGAATCCCAATCGCATTGGCATTTTCTCTACCTTGATATTTTTTCTTGTAATCAACGTTCAAGGTGGCATTGCAACAATGCATTATCACACGCATTGATTGGCTTGCACCATTGATTACTTAGGTATAACGTAAAATTATGTAAAGTTTTTTCATCGATTATTATAATTGTATTTTTTTTTGCTCGGCTTGAAACCTTTTTCTAAAATGTTATCGGTTTCAGTTTTTGTAGTTTAAAGTTTCACCAATCTGACTTATGCATTATGGTATGGCCCTATGTGAATGCACATTAAATGAAATAACTGTTTGTTAATAATAAAGTTTATTATTCTTCAAACCCTTATCCGCACCCTGTGGTGCATAGGACACTGCATCATTTGAACGCAGTATTATCTTGATCGTTAACATTTGAAGGTGATCAGCCCTCTGCTTCAGATACCAGTCCAGGATAATATTGAATAAATATTACAGGGAAAAATCACTTGTATTTATTTGACCCACCCTTCCTGGGAAACGAACCCGGGACCTCTAGTACTGTAGCTGAGCGTTCTTACTATTACACTATGGAGGTGGAAAAGAATTATAAAGTTTAGTCGAGCAATCGAATTACATTTCACAATATATTATAATTACAAATACAAAAAATATATATCGTAGTCGTACAGGAGAAAGTGACTAACTAACAAAACGTAAAATATTCAGGGAGGGCATTTAAGTCACTTTTGCTTGGCAAGAAAATAAACATCAATGCAGTTAGTCATTTTTACCAAGTCAATATTTTATACTTACAAGTTTAAAATCCTTTGGGATGTTTTTCAGGGTAATATTAAGCATGTAAGATATCAAACAGTCAATGATCTCGTTTTTGTTAAAAATGCACTTGGTCACTTTCTCCTGTGTGACTATGATATATAAGTAATTAATATAAAAAAGATCCCGCAAAAGGCATTGCCTGTGTGTGGGTAAATATTTTATTTTAGGTTATAATAAAAGGGCACTGGCAAGAATACAGTAGATATCACAGATAAAATTAGATTAAAAGTCCTAATATAAACTACAAATATTTGAATTTAACTAAAAACAAAAAATCAAAAAGTTGAAAATGAATGTTTGTTTTACGAAATTTTTTTGTTCAGTTGGACGCCTTGAATGCCCCGAGATGGCGTGCTCGAGTCGCCCAGACCAAAGCCCAACTTGGAGATGTCACCTCCCAACTAGAGAGGGCTGTCACAGCACAGAATACGGATCATCAAGTCGGTGAGTGAATTCCCATATCCTATAATAAAAACATATTCTGCAGATTTTTTTTTCCTTGGATGGGAATTGCATTAATTACCTTGCTTATTCTTCTTCTCCGTCTTATTCTTTATTGCTGAGGGTTATGACCCTTATGGAAGCGATGACTCTTCTCCAGTTATCCCTTGACTGCGCTGCATGTAGCGCTCCAACCACCGAGGTGCCTGCTGCTGCCTTAATTTGATCGGTCCATCATGTAGGGATCTTCCTTTCCCTCTCTTTCCCCTCCAGGCTACTGATCACAACCAGTCGTTCCAGACTATCCTTGTTGCCACGCGCAACGTGGCCAAAGAAATTATTTATTGTAACTGCAGACAATTCCATATTGAATTGTTGGGTAATATATCCAAAATTAAACACGGTTATTTGGTTGAATTCTACTTGCTTTACATATATGATATGTGACGCATTTCGTTTTATTAAGACATTATCAAACGTCTTTGATAATGTCTTAATAAGACAAAACGTGTCACATATCAAATATGTAAAGAAAGTAGAATTCAATCCAATAACCGTGTTTAATTTTGGATTTATTACCCAACAAAGAAATTATGTCCATAGAATGTGCTCTTTAATAACAAAGTTTATACAAAATTAAGTGGATTTTTGTTTCTTCTAACTAAATAAAGATATTTTATTTAAATCTGTGTTGAGATCAGGAGGGATAAACTAGTGAGAGCCGATCACGAACTTCTCAGCATTTGCTCAATGCTGGGAGGAAATCACGTAAAACTCCTCATGAGAAGCCGGACTGTTGACTGTAATTAACAGACCTTCCGTTTTACTAGAAGAGGGTTCAGCATTTTGTGTCCTAGCTTATGGTACTAATGTCCTTGACAATTTTTTTTATGATACCACCTAAAATTCTGCAGATTAGAATAACAAAAACATCATGTGTATATTTTCAACATCTCAATATGGATGAAGAAGGATATGGAAGTCTGGGTATTTACAGGGCGTACAACCTCTTTTAGGCTGGTTAAGTGATTGCTTTACACACATGTATCATTCATAAATTTTACCCATGATTGAATAAAAAACCACTCTAATCAAATTTTTATAACTCCTAGATATATTGATCAATCTCGTGACGCAGTGCATATGAGTTTACAACAGTCATCTATGTTGGATCGAGGAAAGCTTTTATTAAGTGGAGATTCTTTTATTTGTGTGTAAGATCCGAATCCTGGATTATATTCACATACTTGAGATGCGCCTAAAAACATATTTTTCGTTTTTTTTTTACATTTTCTGTGAATGCTATTTCATTTTCTGTAATGGTTGTTACTCTTCTTTGAATTGCAGTTGGACAATGTCTCAACAAGATAGCAGAGCTGGAGTCCGAGTTGCAGACTAAGGAAGCACATTACAACGCCACCATTACGCTGGTAACGGACGAAGCGGAGAAGAAGTATCGCGCGGCGCTTCAAGATAATGAAGCTATCTCCGACGATCTTAAAAACCTCAAGGTGTGTTCTATCAACTATGACTTAATATTTACAAAACATTTTTTTTACAAAATTCCGTGTAAAATTTAATGTCCAGGAAAAAACCACACAACTCCCCCCGGGGTTTTCTTACATGCATAATTTTGAATATACTTTATTTTAATAATACTTCTTAAAAACTTCACACGAGACAGTTTGGTGATGCTCAATAAATAGCAAAGATTCTTATTGCTCAAATAAACAAACTTAAATTTACAAATTGTATTTCTATTAATATATTACTATTGTTATAAAGCCACTCAATAATTTCCAGTAAAAAAACAATAACAGCACCTTTTTTTTAAAATCCTTAATATTGCATATTTTATGAAAAGAAATCACATATCGTGGGTAAAAAAAGTTAACTGGAAAAACTATCAATTTTGACTTTATGTAGTATCGTAAAGTTTTCAACATTCTATGAACTGGCAAAACACACTTAGTAGTTTGAAATGTCAAATTTATATAGTTTTAAAAGTAAATTCAACTAAGTTTAATAGCGAGTATTTTATTCTGGCTAAAATAAAAGCTTTAAATAACTGGGAATTCAGCAATGCTGTTCTTACTTACTTTTCTTGTGGCTCCGGCTTCTTCTTCCCCATATGGGTTGTGCTTATGAAATTAGAGTCTTGGCTTGAGTCTTGTCAGCCAGTCCACCCCCTCCGGGGTCGCCTCATGGATATCCCAAAGGTCACAACCAAACCCTTTGAGCCGGCAGTCCCGCACTATGTGCCTTTTGATCTGCTCAGCCCCACACTAAGATATTCAAATTATATTGTTCTTATTTATCGCAATATGCTAGCAACGCAGTCATATTGTATCATATTTTTAAATGTCCGATCCAAATTTTTTTTTTTAAATCAGCTGTATTTTTTTATAAATGTATCTATGGTATTGAAAAGAGTTCCCATGTTTCTATTTGCTCTATTATTCTGTTTCTGTTTTGACGATTTGTTTGTTTTCCCAACAGGTTTCCCTGGTGCAACTGCGCAAGGACCTTGAGGCGTGTCGAGAGGCCTTGTCTGAAAGAAACAAGAAGTCGGAGCAGCGAGAGGCCCATCGTGTTGCATTAGAACGCGAACTGCAAAAGGCCAAAGAGCAGATACGGAAGATCAAAGACACGCACCAGAATGGAAAGGTTTGATATACACTTATAATATTGTCAATGATATCGTCCTCATACAGGAGAAAATGACCAAGTGCATTTTTTTTTCTAAAATGTGATTATTGACTATTTGACATCTTACTAACTTAATGTTGATCTGGAAAAAATACCAAAGTGATTTTAAACTTGAAAGTATAATATATTGACTTGTTAAAAATCACTAACTGCATTGATGACAAAAGTGTAAAAACGGTTAAATGGCCCTCCTGAACATTTTACATTTTGTTAGTTGGTCACTTTCTCCTGTACGACCACGATATGAGAATTTGGTTTCTTCTTTTTCTTCTGGTGCCTCTGTAATTGCTGAAGGTCGGCCGCCATACTGGAATATCTTGAACATTTTCTTACCAGGGTAAAAATATCTTATCAGTATGTTGAATTCCAATCCACTTTCATATTTTGCGAAGTTAGGACTTGGTCTTCCTGCATATACTTCCTCTGCCCTCCACTTTCCTCATCATCATTTCTTGAGGATGTTGGTACTGGTCCTGGATTGAGGTTATTAATGTGTTTTTTTTTACCATACCACAAAGTTATCAATGCTTTTAATATACAAAATTTATTAATTTGTGACCATAATAGTACATCATCATATGGACCTTATTAAATATGAATAAAAACTGTAGAATAATGTTCTCAAAAATTATATTATAATTATACAACTGCTTTATTTTTATATTTCAATCATCACATTATTTCAACGAGGTAATCCTATATAAGATTTAAGTTTTGTACTGACATTTCTTGTTGGAACTGCATTTTATATAATAAAATAACAAGTTTATATTTTTTTTCACAATTTTTTTCTTTACCAGCTACTAGATTTCGTCGTAACCAAAATCATCAGACTGGTTTGAGTTTATCATCATCATCAGACATCATCACCAATCTGATGATGTCGGTTACTACAAAACCCGGTCGCTGGTCAAATAAAATTTATGCGGAAAATCTATAAAGTTGTTATTTTATTATATGTAACCCCATATCAGTAAATAAAAATTTAATTTCGCTTGTATTTGGTAAATAACAAATACTAATTATTTTTCGGCAATATTGACATCCTGAGTAGGTACAAATATAACTAATTGCTTTCCCATATCTTGATACCTTTTTGAATATACCATATCTTATTACCTTGATAAAAAATGAGATTTTAATGTTTCTTTGTTGGTTTTAATTTAAAATTCATTTAATTTTGTTTGTTAGCAGGAGTTGACGCTAGCAGCCGAGGTATCATCCCTGAAGTCAGTGCTGGAGTTGAAGATGGCTGAACTGGCGGAGATCAGGAAGCGAGGAGGTCACCTGGAGCAAGCTGCCGCTGCACTGCCCGAGGCTCTACAGCAAGCTGCCTACCAGAAGAACATAGCCGACTACCTTCGGGGACAAGTGCAATACAAAATAGACCAAGAAGCGTTAGTTTCCACATTTTCAAACATTAAAACAGTATCAAAAAACAACATTTGTTATAACCGAATGATCCTTAAATTAATAAATATGTAATCCTTTTTTAATTGTTAAAAACAATGTTTTTTTCGCTTAAGAACTAGAAATATAAAGAAACCATTAATTTACATATGTAATTATTTCATTCTAGGAAAATAATGCAACAGCATAAACAACTCCAGGAAGCACACACCCAGCTATTGGCCCAGAAAGAGCGTCTAGCATTACACAATGAACAACTGCAATATAAACTAAAACATAACACTGAGGTCGCCACACTTCTAGCCCAATCTGAACACGAACGTCTAAATCATACATTCCCAGAAACCTTTATTCGGGGCTCTCTTCGGACCACAGCTAGCTTCAATGAGAAATACCTTCGCTCTACCAGCTGCCAAGAGAGGGGTACGAGTGGTGATCTACATTCTCCGAGGCACTCCGCACGCTCCGACTCCTCGGACGAAAGGGCGATAATTTCCGAAAAGAACCGGTCTGTCGACTATTTCTTGGATTCTCCTCCAAACTCACCAAAGATTAAAGGAGTTGTAGAAAAAAGTGAATCCGTATCTTGGATATTAGAGATCGATGAAGCCCCGGAAGAAACTGTGTCACGAATCGTCAAGAGAGCTAACTCCTTCAGGTCATCCATCTCTCCTCATCATCCTGTCAGGGAGGCTCTAAAGAGACAACTTCCACCGGCAAAAGGATCTTCCATATCCACTTCAAATTCCTTGTGTCAATCTAATTCAGCTTCCAGCTTAGAGTCTACCGGGCGCGGAGGAGCCCACTGCAAACTCTTCCGGTCTAATTCCATTGAAAATAAGGATAATGCAAAGCCCTCTTGCTCCAGTACTCCTGTCAAAGGTCGACGATCCTCGGAGAGGACCCGCCTCTCAAAAAATCTACCAGCAACTCGCCCGCGAGCTTCTTCTTTGTCACATGAAATTAAACCGAGTAGTCCCACTCGTCGTTCCTCTTCTCTCCACAAGGAAGTAAATGTTTGCCCGGAAAATATAATGACACTCATAGACTATGGCCACGAGTCTCTTGTGACGAATTCGGACTTAGCGCTTCTGCAGGAATGCGATACAGTTCCGAAGGAATCAGCGGGTGAAGCTCTGATATCGGGCGCCAATTCGGAAGACGATTCGTCGTTAGATGACAGATCGCATAGTCCCAGTGATAGTGAAAGTCTGTCCGAATCCGACAAGTATCCGGAAATGAATGGCGCCGGAGAGCGACCGGCGGATCCCGTGCTCAGGAAGATGGCGGAGACCATGGGCCAGAGTCTCTCCACCACTCCGATGGAAGTCAGTTGGTCCGAAGACGGAGAGTGTTTCATTTCAGAGACAGATATTTGAAACTGGGATTTTTAAATGAGACCCTTCGGACTCATTTAAAAATCCCTTTTAATTTTGCCAGTGCGTAACATTTTAGATATTGCTTGAAATGATATTATATCCGACAATATTTATTAAAAAGTGAAACGTGCGCTACAACAAACCTTGTGTGTTTGTATGAATGTTATGTCAGATACGCTGTAGAAGTAAGCAGTGAACCCTTCCTCACAATGAACAGTGAATGAAACAATAGTGACTTTGTTGTGATGGTCATATTATGCTAAACATTACCCTCATCGAATTCACTGAAAGGGCGACAAGTCTAAGCTCTAGTCTCTAATATATTTTCATTTTTAAGTAATTTTATACCATTAAAATGTGATCTAGGTGAGGAATTAATGTGTTATCCGAGTATTGGTAAACAAATGGCAGATTAATGATAATGTGATATATTCTTTTATTTTTATCGGACTGTATTTGAAACATTGGGTGATCCGCTATTGAAGCTACATATGTATGTATAAGCGCGATGTTACAAATTATATTCATCTCAAAATACTATAGTTGGCAGTCGGTGGCAGTGTAGTGTTTTAATATATTGTATGTGCTTTGTATGAGCTATGAGTCAACTGTATATTTTATTCTATCAGTTCTTGATTTGAATATCTGTTGGCAGGTTGGTGGAAAAAGTAAATGTTTTTGTACCTGTCTCAAGAAACTCTCTTAAGGTACTGTAATTGTTTTATTTTTATGGATACTTATAACAGCCACTATTGTAACAAGAGAAGCAATTAGCATTTTGAACAAGATTTTGTATTTATTGGCAATGTGTTTTCCGTGTTATTATTAAATTGATTTTAAAAATTGACATTCTATTTGATACAATCATTCGCTTTTATATTTATACGCAGCCTTGTTTGTGAAATCAACAAAATGTAGAAGGTTTAAAACTATTTAGGTTAGAAAATATATTTATTTTTCGCAAAATTAAATAGTATGAAAAGTAATTTATCTTTAAATCCTACAAAGAAGTGTCAAAAGGTCAAGTCTTATAAGTATTATATGTTATCATCTAGATATTCGGTTTCAATCAATAAATCGTTTTTAATTTACAAAGATGACACTTTATTTAATTCGGAATTTTGCACAAGTGATGTAATTTCTGTCAAAAATGTTGAAGTATTAAAAGTTTATTAAAAATAATAATTAAATCTTAAGATTGTGGCCTGTTGGTTATAAAATAATTATGGAGACCATAAATTATTTCATACATTTTAATATCTCTATCTCTCACTGAGTAAGCTAATAAATAAATAATGATAATATTTAATGTACATAATTCATTTTTATCTACCAAACAACTTATACATGGGTATTTAAGGATGTTTCTCTTTAATTGAATGTTTTTATTTTCATTTGTAAAATGTGTATGTATATTATGGAGATTCATCTGCCAATATAATAGTGGCCTGTCAGATTTGTATACATAATTTATTTTTATCCCTTTTTATAAGGTTATCTAACTATTTATTGTATTTTATAAATTGATTTTATTTAATTTTGATGTTAACGTTTCTGTAAATAGGTGTTTCTTTTGTCGTAATTGTCTCCAATGTGAAGGAGAGGTTCGTAGGAGCTTCGTAATGAGTAATAAAGGAAAACATAATGATAAAATTATACTTACTCTCTGTTCTTCTAAATTACTACTAACCTAACAAGATGCTGGATCGATTTTATACTGCGTTTCATGCGGTACACTTTTACATGAATAAATATAATCATAATTTTGCAAGCTACATAATTGCATTCTTAGCCTGGTCGCTACCACAGAAATCGCTAAAATTGTTTTCATTAAATACAGAAATCAATTCTGTTACATTAACCGCCATCTTGAATTCATCTATTTTTAACTTCAAAACTAAAGATATGATTACTAAATTTGTAAGATAATTGTGGTGAGGTTGTTTATTTCGAATAACAAGCGACTGGACTGTTACATAAATGTTTAACTCAATCGTTGACACTGTTACAGTTGATAATATATAGTATAACCACTTGTCTTTCGTACCATTACTAAAGATCTATGAATTGTTACAAAATTCCTTAAAAATACTTAGTAAACAAAATCAATTATCGTTTAGATTATAATAGTACTCTCCATTCCACCTAACTTCTAGATACTTGATGTTTTGTTCAAATCATGAGAAACTACATTATTTCCTTGTCTATAAAAATGTAATTGTATTTTAGAAATAATAAATAATAAACTAGGCACGTGTTAAATAACTCCAGTGTTTATTTTATCCACCCTTTTTAAATTTATCCCCAATATGATATTCTAACACGCCAAACTCGTTATTTAAATTTGATAATTTACATCAATAATGTAAACTTGATAATTAACAAGCATATTTCCACTACAACATTTTATTATAAATTACCTATAAAGCATTTTTTTATCAATTTTTTTTTCCTTAAGTCATTACTTGACTTAAGGAATCTAATGATCAGTAAACTTGTTACCTTCTCTCTTAGTCTTTTTTTTGTTTTTAAAAACAAGAGAATTGTGTTTTTACTATGTATTTTCACAAATATTTCAATTTTATACTATTTCTGTGAGCCTAAGTGGCTCATTATTAGAAATAGGTATCAAATTGTGGTAGAGTGGGTTCGAACCGAGAAACTCTGACATAAGAGTTCCGCGACACTAATCATCGAACCACAACCCGACACTAACTTTTTCTCGTAGAAAACAATAGTGTGTTTGTGCTCTCAAGCACTAATATATTTATGGATATTTTACTGTCAGAAACTCTAAAATATGCATTTAGATATGAATGTTTCCTTGGCAAAAAAAGATTCTACAAAAAAAAACTGTATTATGTTTAACTGATTCCAATAAGTCTATTACTCCGAATAGAGGTATTTTGCATATAATATGTTTGTTATGTATGCTAAATACCTTGATTAGAAATAATATCTAACTGTGGGTATACTGGAAAAAAATGTTAACTCTATAATCCCTCTTATTAAAAAAAACTATCCTTGTTATTTAAAGCTTGAAAGCCTGAATAAAATACCCGCTATTAAACTTGTTGAAGTTTAATTTATTTTTAATCCACATAAATGTGACATTTCAAACTACTTATTGTACTTTGCTATTTTTTAGAATGCTGAAAACTTTATAATCTGCATCATTAAGTCAAAATTGCATATTTTCGAGTTAACATTATTTGCTAGTATACCCACGCAATAAACACAGGATGTGGTAAGATATTTAAAAAATGTACATATTGTTAAAAAATGCTTTATTAAAGATATAAAAGTACAATTTACAGGAGTATTTTTAACAACTTTAGTAATTAGAAATTAGGCTTAACAAAATATGTTAATATGGTTGGTATGCCCAGTTGTGTGGGTTTAGTACGAAATAGAAAATTAATTAAGTCAATTAGAAACCGGAAATTTTAAGGCATACATAAAAATCACATGTCAAATCAAATCTTCATTGTCAAATATGAACAATATTAGATTCTGGATTACTTGAAGAAGAACGGATATAAGAATGATCGTCGATATAAGAATATTGTTTTCTACAATACAAATAATTATTCCTCTGGAATACATTCTAAGGCTGTCCTTTGAAAGGGACGTCCAACAAGTTGTTTATATTGGTCAAAATTGGCTTCGTGTTCTTTCCAGTATACATCCTCTTGCCACCACGCATCTTGGTCTTCAATGCCTTCATCTTGTTCCTTTTCTTCGTCATCTTGGTATTCCATGTCTTCATATTGTCCATCTTGGTTTTCTCTTCCGTCTTGGTTTTCCTTTCCGTCTTGGTTTTCCACTCCATCTTGGTTTTCCTCTCCATCTTGGTTTTCCACTCCATCTTGGTTTTCCTCTCCATCTTGGTTTTCCTCTCCATCTTGGTTTTCCACTCCATCTTGGTTTTCCTCTCCATCTTGGTTTTCCTCTCCATCTTGCCCTTGTTTGTCTTCATGCTCCTGAATACGATGCTCTTTTTCCTTGTCTTCTTTTTCACAGTCAACATTCATCACTTCGAAATTGTCAACTAACTTCGAGAAAGGCGCTGTGTGATCCTGCTTTGTACTTTTAACTTTATCAAATATACTAACATCATTAATTGCATTACGGATATCTGTATTGGAAGCTTCAAGTAGAATATTCATTACCGTCTCCATCTTACACTTCAGAATTTCATTTTCCCTAATGACATCATCCTTTTCGGTAGTTATTTTTGATAGATTTTCTTTCAGGACAAAATTATCCGCCTTCAGATCTCTGAAAAAAATTATATTGTCTATTTATTTGTTCCTTTGAGCCTATGATTTCATTTTGAGCTTTATTTATTATCTGGATTAATCTCGTGCCTCATGAATGTTAACATCATCTTATGGTATTATTACTACTTGATGGTAACAAGGTAAATGCAAACGTATCATTTCATAAGGTGATTTGTGACCCGAGACAGCAACTGATTAAGAATCCAGCTTGCAGGGAGATTCATTTTGATACTTGAAGATTAGATTCGCAGAGTGAAGATTACATTTATATTGAAACTCTACAATGAAACCTAACAGGAAAAGACAAATGGTCTGTTTTTTTTTATAATAAAATGGGTACTTACATTTCTGTGTCCATTTGTTTCTTGATCGTACTAAGAAGATTGTCCGTATGGGATTTGAGAAACATGGCCTGTTTGATGGCCTTGGGAAGGTACTTCAGAGCGTAACAACTTTTCTTGACGTGCTTCTTCAGACGACGCATCTCCTTCTGTCTCAATCCCAACACCTCCTCCAAGTTCCTTACTCTCGACACCAGTGCTTGATACTGAAAAATAAGATAACAATAAATATTCCAAATGTCCATTCAACAGTTCAAATGTAAACACAAGTAGAGCGTTGAAAAACACTATGTATCAATATGTAAACAATATGCATCAAGAAAATTAATTTGTAATTTGAACCGTTTTTAAAAAAATACATGTAATTGAGTTATGAGATTTAAATCACTCTTTAGTCTCATAATGCTCAGAAGATTTTTGCATTAAACCATGTACGCAAGCATTACGTCATATAAGAATTGGTATTTCTAAGTTGTATTTGAAGTTGACAATCTTTAATAAATAATATAAATCTATATTTTATGCTTCACAGCTTCTCAGCTTTTGTTTGTTTTGAATCTTCATTGTTTTTAATGAAATTTATTAACTATTGCTATCACAACAGTACTAAGTGATCACACTCAAATATTCTGCTCCAATATATTTGATTTTTTGATGTAAAAGGGACTAAAAATCCCGGTGAATTCAATTGTTCAATATCTATGTAATTTTAATATGTAAAATTTAATTACCTTTCCATTTCCATTCTCCTTTCTATAAATCTTCATCTGCTTTCTGACAGTTTGTAGTTTTCTCTCCACGTTACGAATATGTACTTGGATGTCATTATGGCGAGATTTCCTCTTGCACTCTGCCAACTCCAGCTGACAAGCCTTCAACTCCTTACGAAGGTGGATCAGACTACACTGCTAAAGAAAATAATCACAATAAAATTAATTTGTAATATTATTTGAGATAACGTGGTAGATTACATCTTGAGGTGCATCTTGGAGCCACGCTCTCCTGTTTTCCTTTCTCCCATAAAAGATCTTTGGTATAGTTCAACAGCTGATTTAGTGCCCTATGTACCACTGTGCGCATTCAAGTATTACAGAAGACAATGGTATATTAGCGAACATTTCAATCCCACTGCTGTAATTATTTTTACTAATGATATAATCAAATCAATGAATGTTATACAAGTCTGTTATTTTATACCATAAATTATTTTGATTTTAGGCAAAATACTAGGTTATGTCAATATGGAAGTGATTTTCTGGTAAAAAAATATTGATTGTAATGTGACTTTATTCAAATACATATATATATGCAAGCGATGATTACTCTTTCCACTCCAACCAATTAATATATTGTGTTCAATACCCAAAATATTAATAGTGAAAATATTTAATAATGCTGAATGCATCCAAACATGTATCATAATAGATTAATCACAATAAATAGAGCTAATTAAATATTTAAATTAAAAATTACTTCATAATTCCCTAATTGGAACTAATTTGACTTTTTTATTTCCAAATTAAGTCCTTTGAGATTTAGTTAAAGTGTAGATTCAAATTAGGATTTTGCTATTTTGACTCGCTGTTTAAGGGATGTCATCATCGCACATTTAATGTCTTAGCACCATTGCCTCAATTCATTCCTTCTCATTAGTAACCCTCACCTATCAGCACCTTGGTCTAGCCGAGTATGAAACATTACTGCTGTATATTGTAAGCCCTGAGACCTTTATTCTGATTAAATGCACTATTTATTGTTAGTATGTAGAAGGATAGTTACCCCGTGGTTCCGAACGGTCCCTGCGTCAGCTTTGTGAGATGGAGTTCCCTTCTCACTATCGTCAGATCCAACGGAATCAGTGTCACTTTCTCTGGCAACTGTAGTATCAAACTCAGATTCCACTTCATATGTCGCATTCAAAAAGTAAGTACCTGGAATTACAAACCATGCAACATATTAGTAGCGTTTATGTCCCCTCTGCTACTACTATAGCGCCGTTTCCCTGCAGGAGTTGGCGGAGAGGCTGGAACACCACATTCTTCTGTTCTGACACAATTCCTAGCTTCCTTCACATCCATACATCTAGTCATACATGCCCTCCGATCACGCTGACTTTTTACATCACCACATAGTAGGTTCTTATTGATCTGATGGTACCAAGTCTTTTTCGGCTGTCCTCATTCTGTTCTCCCGCTCACATTCGCCAAACACTTTCTGGTCTTTCTACTAAAAACATCTTGGGTGACTATCAATTCAATAAGAAAACACTAACGATGATTGATTATAGGTTGGTTCTGCCCAATATTTAAAAAATAATAAAAATTAGGTACTATAATTCACCTGTTTCAGAAGTACTTTCTTCAATCTCCAAAACATCAGATTCTGCATTTAGAAGGGTTTGGTGATTTTCAAAAACGTCCATCTGTGGATAAACAAAAAACTTATTATTTTACTTCATTAATGGAAAGAACACATCAAGGAGAAATTAAGGTGTTATATTCTTAACTACGTTATCTGCTTAGCCTTTGCTTAGCCTCATACCATAGTATGTCTATGGATGGATGTCTTCATACACAGATTTTTTGCATACGCGTTGCACTAACGTTAGCTCAAACCATATTTTAACACGTGTGGAAAAAACCGCGCCCTGTATGTTAAAATGTATGTAGTATGATTATATTTGTTTAGAAACAGAGTTTTGATGTTGCGTGATCGCTGCCGTCAACGTTTTCGATCAGCAGATAGGCGCTTAATTTTTTAAATTGAAAGAAATATAATAAGGTTTTTAGTACTTGGCCTGTTCAATTAATACGTAAACTGAAAAAATGTCATGAAACAAAGTGTACTTTATTTAGAAAAAAAATGTCTGGGTCCCCTTCAAAGTATTCGCCTCCTCGACGCTCTTATTCCAATGGTGTTTCCACTTTTGGAAACAGTCCTTCAGCTTTTACACTTTTTTTGTGATGTCCTTCAGCCATCGTCACATTTGACTCAAACTCAGGAACCGTTTCAAATCTTTTTTCATTTAAAGGTCATTCGAGATTTGAGACGATTCCCGAGATGAAGGCAAATGCGACGAAGGAGCTGAAAGACATCACAAATGAAGCGTTCCAAATCTGCTGTGGAAAGTGTGTGCGTCGGCGAGGTTAATACTTTGAAGGGGACCCAAACATGTACATATCTTCTAAATAATGTACATTTTGTTTTATGGCGTTAGTTTATATATAAATTGAAAAGACCACGTTTATTCTGTATTTATAAAATGAAAAGTAATTTTATACCTTAAAATAAAAAAAATTATGTTATAAAATAAATCTAACTTGGTCTCGCAAGTCTGAATGATTTTCAGTTTATATTTACGTTATGTTAACGCCGCGCGCCGACAGGAATTGAACCCGGGATAATATTCGACAAGAGTAATAATATATAATATAAAAATACACCAATATTTATAACAACACCAAAAGGGTAGCCAGATATACATCAAAACCTTTATGAACATAATATTTTAAAATTATATTTAATTTATGTTTTAAACGTAAATAATTGTCAGCACATAAATAGTTTTAAAAATTGTACCAACATTTCTTAAATATGTTATTTTATTTTGCAAAACAGTAATTTTGTTTTACAAAATAAAATAACTTTTCAGTTTTTCTATGCTTGTATATTTTATACCAGTGACCGAATTTCGTCGTTACCGACATCGTTACAGCCCAGACTGATGATGTCGGTAACGATAAAACCCGGTCACTACCCAAATACAATGTGGAAAAAACTATAAAGCTGTTATTTTAATTTTTTATGAAAAGTTTATCAGAAATTAAATACTTAACAAAAAAAATAACATGAAGATTAGCCTTATAAATCGATATGAATAAACATTACACTTAAACCGGTAACGTAAATCAATTAAAAATAACATTGTATTAATAAATAATATTTAAATATTACCTTTCTCGAAATACTCCCGTCACTTGTAACTTTAATTAATAATCACTGACACTCGACTTTAAGCACAACTTAATATAAAGAAAAATGTGTTCACTAAAAAATAAAAGGTAATTCTTGCCACTTGATTGAAATTACTTCGCAAATTCAAAAGCACTGACGATATCGAGGTTCACAGTTGGAATAACTGCTGAAGGCTCTGCAGCGCACCCTTATGAAGGATGCACCCCCACCCCTGCATACGGAGGGCGGAAAACAGAGGGCAGGACACTGTGATTGGTTGGAACTGGAAGTGGAGGAGCGTTGTAAATAAACAAAGAAACTTACAATGTTGTAATTTAAGGAAAACCAAATCTGGAAGGGAATTTCATAAAAACTAACTAACTAAGCATCTCGCCGCTTCCCCGCAGGGGTAGGCAGAGAGAATAGAACGCCACACCACTCTGTCTTTGCAAACATTCTTCGCCTCTTCCACGTTCATGCATCTCCTCATACATACCCGCCGATTGTTACGACTCCTAACCTGACCACTTTCAAGTATTTGGCATACCTGATCGTGCCATGTTTTTCTCGGTCTTCCTCTGCCCTTTTTTCCACTTACATTCGCATCATAAATTTGTTTTAGCGTTATTTCCTCATTCATTCGTTCCACGCGTCCAAACCATTTCAACACACCTTTCTTCATTTCATGAAAGCGAAAAAATACATTACACACTTTTTATAAGTAAAATAAGATTGAACGTGTTTTTTTAATAAAATTAAAGCAGAATTTCTTAGCACGTTCTCAGATAATAAATATGTAAATAAACACATAAACACCTATGCTATAGTAACATGAAATAATTTAATGTAATGCCTTATTTTTGTATAATTGATGTGCATACATCGCTCACTCCTTTCAAGAACGTCATAAATCAAAAAACTTGATTTTTCAGGAGAACGTTTTTAAAGTTTAAAAACATAACACAATGTATTAAAAATAAATATCAAGCCACTTATTGAACTTTTTACTGTGCAACAAATATTTTTCAACAAAACCTGAAGGTTATTTCTCCATTTAAAAAATATTTAGTATGTTTAAAAAAATAAATAAACATTACCTAATCTTCAAAATGCAAAAACAACATTTTCTGTCCTGTAGCGGGTAAATATTAAGTTAAAAATTTGCCGCTTTTGCTGGGATATAGTACATTTTCTGGGCATTCTGAAAATATGCACAACTGAAAATCGTCGATTTTTGAATTATGACGTTCTTGAAAGGAGTGGACGACATATTAACATACTATATTCTGAATTAAGCTCAAATTTGCAAGTAAGTTAATACATAGTTCGATCGAAGGGATTTTTACTGAAGCGAAAAAAATAATTACACACTTTTTTAATAATAAGATGAAATGATTCAATGTAATACCATATTTCGAATAAATTGATCTACCTATGTTAGTCCGCCTCCGTAGCGTAATGGTCAGCACGCTCGGCTACCGTACTGGAGGTCCCGGGTTCGATTCCCAAAGGGGGGTTTAATAAATATAAATGATTTTTATCACTCTAATATTTATTCAGTATTACCCTGGACTGTTATCTAAAGCGGAGGGCTGATCACCTTTCCTTTATGTGTTAAATATCAAGATAACACTGTGTTTATTTGTTTACGTAGTGTAATGGTCAGCACGTTCGGCTACCGTTCTGGAGGTCCCAGGTTCGATTCCCAGGGGGGGTCAAATAAATAAAAGTGATTTTTTCATTGTAATATTTATTCAATAATACCCTGGACTGGTACCTGAAGCGGAGGGTTGATCACCGTTTCTTCATGTGTAAACGATCAAGATAACACTGTGTTTATATGACGCAGTGCCCTATGCACCATTGGGGTGCGGATAAGGGCTTTACTTTTTTTTACTAACATATTTATATTATATATGTGGAAAAAATTACACAGTTGTTTTTTTTTAATTTTATATAATAAAGTCATATTCAAAATCTTTACAAATCGAAAAGGTGCTTTTTTTCATAAATATTGGTTTTTCAACAATTAAAATAAAATAAATGTTTTCCAAAATGCAGCGCTTAAAATTATTTAGAAAAACTGATGGAATATTTCAGAATATGAGTAATGTCTACTTAATGATCTAAATAATTACCTTTATTGATCTTGGAAATGCCCGCCATCATGCCTCATCCTGACAGGACTTAATCCTTTCCTGTTATCCAAATTGTTATGCGAATATCTACATGTTTGTTATTTTTAAAGTATCTGACAATTCACTTCAATAGATCGGTACTAATAATTCTTGGAACAATGAAATTCCCAGTCATTAGCAAAAGTGCTTTACTTGCTTAGTATAATTACGGACAATTAGACGAATCTGAATAAAAGGGACGAAATGATGGTTTTAAGTATTTTTATTCATGGCTGCATCAACTTCTTGTACATACTTGTATGTATACATTATTTGGAGTGATAAATGGATTCGTTAAAATAAAAAAAAATAACAGTTAATATTTTATTGAGCTCCATTTTCATAATAATGCTATGCTATGAATTAATTTTGAATATTAAAACATATTATAACTAATTGATAACCATCAACCCACATCGCTCACTCCTTTTCTAGAACGTCATAAATCAAAATACGTCAATTTTCAGTTGTGCATGTTTTCGGAATGCCCAGAAAATGTACTATATCCCAGCAAAAGCGGCATATTTTTAACTTAATATTTACCCGCTATAGGGCAGAAATTGTTGTTTTTGCATTTTGAAGAAATGGTATTGTTGAATTATTTTTTTAAACATAGTAAATATTTTTCAAATGGAGTAAAAACCTTCAGGTTTTTCCTAAAAAAATCTGTTGCACAGTAAAAAGTTCAATAAGTGGCTTTATATTTATTTTTAATACATTGTGTTATATTTTTAAACTACAAAAACGTTCTCCTGAAAAATCAAGTTTTTTGATTTATGACGTTCTTGAAAGGAGTGCGTGACATCCCGAATCGGTACGCAGAGAGAATAGAACCCCATACCGCTGTCTTTGTAAGCATTTTCGCCTCATCCACATTCCTGTATCTCCTATACATATTAACCGATTATTTTGGGTATTTTGAAACCTGAACGCTTTCAAGTATTCGACATACCTGATCATGCCAAGTATTCAACGGTCTTCTTCTATTCCTATTTCCAACTACATTCGCATCATAAATTTGTTGTAGCGTTATTTCCTCTTTCATTTATTCCACACGTCCAAACCATCTCAACACTCCTTTCTTAATTTTATCGATATAGCTCTTATATCAGCTTTGCATTCTTTCCGTTTTCAACATCTATCATACATCATTTTGCCGCACATTTATCTAGGGGAACGCATTTAGCTTCTTTTGCCATTCACTTCCATACATTAGGGTTGGAACCAGGTCTAAAATATTTTAATGCAGATGCTAATAATTTTTAAAGTTTGGAAGTGAATCATAAGAGTCGAAAAAGAAATCTGAAAGTAGATTGAATGCAGTCTTAACGCTAACCCTTACCTATCATCGAAAGCTAAACGTGTTAAAGTGCGTTCCAACTCTAATGTATGGAAGTGTAGCATGAAGTTGGAAAAAGAAGGATGAAAGTAAACTGAATCCAGCCTAAATGCGATCCCTCCGACGAATGTGCAGCACAACGTTGTATGATAGATGTTCGAATGGTGAAATAAGGAAAGAATGCACGACTGAGATAAGCATTATTGATAAAATTAAGAAAAATGGAAGGAAAATGAAAAAGTTAGGGAATCGTCCTAATAACCAGCCCTATAACCGGTCTTCGAAATTCTTCTTCACCTCTGTTGAGATATCAATGTAAATAACTCCAATGTGGATTCAATTTTTTTATTTATTTATTTGTAAACAATGATTTGGACACACTCAAATTATTGTAAAAATTATATATATTATAAATCATTTTGCAATTGACGGGAATCGAACCCGCGATCTAGTTTCGCAGTAGAGTGTCTACCCGACTGCTTGTGCCTGGTCTTTATGATGAGCTCCTTCACTTTTGTCATCAGAGTATTCAACTAAATATTTTATTTGGAATTAACAAAAATGGGAAACGGAACTGAAAGCGATGCGTCTACCTCTTTTTTTAAACTTTTTTAAAGTGAGTAGATAATCTTTCGTTTCGTATACAAAATAAAATAATTTCATTTCAAACCTTTGAAATCTTTTATCCTCTGAAATTGCGATGATTTTTTTACATTTCTGATAATTTCCATATTTTTCCATAGTTATTTCATAGATAAGCTATTGCTATTTAGTTTTTATAGTAAAATATCAACTGTTTAGCTTTTTCTAGTTTTAAGTTTCATTTATTTAGACCAGTTACCTGGTTTTGGCTGGTCAGTCTGATGTCGGTAACGATAAAACGATCATTGGCCAATTGAAATAAAAATGTATAGCTCTTATTTTAATACATAACATGAAAAGGTACTTTGCAAAAATCTGTATTCGCAGTATTTGTACAAAATGCAAACCATGCCATGTTCTCTCCCATTCCGCGGATTCACATGTTAGCCCAATGCTTTTGATAGTATCGATTTATTTGATATTTTATATTGTTATCCCCCTTGAAGTCTACTTTCTCAGCATTTCTTCTCCTTATAATTAGTTATAATCGATAAATCCTAAACGTTGTGTTTCACTCTCTCTCGCTGCTCGCTGATAGTGTGTGAAGGAGACGTGTATTTATTTACCTGTGCTTACTATTTGTTATTTTACTATTATTTTATGTTTTAGACTTTTTGTTTCTCTATAAGTGTATTCATTAGTGTATTTTTATATTTTTATTAAGTACTGTATTTATGTATTATGTCAAAGGCTTTAGTCGTTCAACAAATAAATAAATGCCAGAAAAAAAACTCAGAACAAAATATATGATCTTTGACCAAATAGCAAAAACAGGGAACTGATTTTTTTGTGCGTTTTTTGTATTTAATTAGTTTATTAAACGCAGTAAAAATATTTTTCCATTAATAGATTCAGCAGTCACTTGGTGGTAAAATCTATCCATTTTTATTTTAAGTTTTACTTAGTTAATACCACTATTTCTTAAAATCTATTGTGTCACATGTTTCGATGCATCTCACATCGTTTTCCGTGTTTGAAAATGATGCATAATGCTTCGAAACAAAGGTCATAATAGATTTTAATGAAAAGTGGTATTTACTAAGTAAAAATCAATTTAAAAAATATATATTTTTTATAGCAATAGGTGTAAAATATATAAATGAAAAAAAGGGTTTATTTTTTATGGTTTTATTTATAAAATGCTTTTTAATTTATAATACACATAAACAGTAAAAGTACATGCATGGAAAATACTGTAACAATAAGTAGTAATAGTAATATTATGTAAGTACAGGTAGAAAAGAATAGAATAGAAGAACTTTGTGATCACATCTGCTACGAAATGTAAGTAATAAAATCTATGATCACTATTTGCTTCAGGTCGGACAATGGTCGGTGGTTAATATTAACGATTTGAAGTTCTTCCAGGATGCTGAAGGATTCCAGTCGGTATTTTTTTCGGTGGGCTGTTTTCTTTTCACGTCCCCCAACTGCGGTTCCATTGAACATCCTATAAACAAAAACATATGATATAAACATCATATTTACAACACAAATTAAAATACATACACGAAAATATCCACGCAAAATACACATACACATATTATATATCATTAAAAACCCTTATCCGCACCCCAATGGTGCATAGGGCACTACATCATATCAACGCAGCATATTAAAGTGAAAATCACTTATGTTTATTTACCCACCCCTCTGGGAATCGAACCTGGGGCCTCCATAACGGTAGCCGAGCGAGTCATATATATTACAACTTAATTTTTAATAAAATTGTAACCGAAATGAAAATTTTAAAGAACAGATCAGATGAATGCTGCACTAAATTCACTTACAGCAAATGAAACCCTATCAGAAAAAGCTTAACTGGCAGAACACAATGGAGTCCTGATTCCAACACTAATGTTTGTGAAGCATGGAGTTCGAATAGTGAAGTATGTATGTTAAAAAAATAATGCAAGGTACAAATTAAGAAAACGTGCCTCGTGATGGTTTGGAGATGTGAAACGAAAGAAAAAAAGACGTAAGGCAAATGGAAATAAGAGCAGAGGAAGGGTGAGAAAATTTTGGCATGATCAAGTATTTAAAATACTTGAAGGTGGTAATGTCAAGAGTCGGAATAATCTACGGGTATGTATGAAGAGATGTGGAAGAGTGTTTGCAAACATAGTGTGGCACTTAACATTCTAAAGGAAGTTTAATTTTACGTTAAGTTTAATTTTCTAAAGGGCCTAAAAGTTACATATGGCCTAATTGTTATTTTTTTCTTAAAACATTGTTTTCGTTTTGAAAAAAATGTTTTTCTTCGAAAAAAGTTATACGGTTTTGTAAAGAAAGAGTTAATGAAAGGTAAGTTAAAAAAATATATAAAAATATTTTTACATTGTAAATTCTAAAAAAATTCAATACATATTATTTTTAAAAAAACGGGCGTGAAATGAAGTGCGGCTTAAATGCTGAAAGAGATCTGTTATTGTGAGTATCCCCTTAAGAAACATGTAATTAGATTAAATGTAATTGAAATTTAACTGAAATTTGTACTGAAATTTAAACTTTAAATTCAAAATGCAAGGATCAGGAAAATATGCGAGATTGAAGATGTCGTAAGGTGGGGAAGGCAACGAAGGAGACAATGGTATGCGCATGTGAGGAGAATGGAACCATCCAGACTCCCCCACATCGTACTGTGCTTCCAACCCCATGGTAGACGACTTCCGGGCAGACCACCAAAAAGATGGGTCGATAGCTGGGAATCGACATCGCAGGAGGCTAATCCCTCTTAAAAACAGGCCACAAGGCCTACAACAAGACGAAGAAGAAGAATAAATTTAAACTTACCATTAATATCTTCTATTGAGAGCGAGATCCAATATTCTTTATTTCCTTGAGTGAGTCTCCTACGTTAGATTCCAATTGGTGCAGGGCATCTCGACACTTCCTTACATCTGACAGCAAATGTAACAGCAAAAGCTGTGAAAGAAAAAAAATAAGAATCAACAAGTGAACAACTTTTTGGCTGGTTGGAAGATATTGCTTTATAGCAATAAGCCCGCCAATGTACTTATTTATTTTCTGTACATGAAGTTTAAATAAATAAAAATAAATAAACAAATAAAATGATTATTTAAATTTGTTTAAAAAATGCATTTTAGAAGTTTCTTTTAAAAAAGGGGATGGAATTTCACTAGATTCATTAATTGAATTAAAAATTATCTAATTATTAAAAATCCATGATTTATGATTCTATAACGTATTATTACTGAATTCAAATTTTTATTTTATTTCAATAGTTATTAATCTAAAATGACTGGTAAATGTGAATCGTAATCGTAAAATGAACAAAAAATAAATTATAAATAATCTTCAACATGTTTCAAAATTATCTGACATTGTAAAACTATTATCTTAAATTATAAAAGCTAGATTTTTTACTGTTAGTATTCAAAAAACTTGATCACTAATAGATGTGTACTTATAGTTATTTATAGTCCGACTCCGTCAGCACGCTTGGCTACAGTACTGGAGGTCCTGGGTTCGATTCCCAGCGAAGTGAAAATAAATAAAAGTGAAATTTCACTTCTATTTATGTAATATTAAATTTATGTAACATATTATCCTGGACTGGTAGCTGAAGCGGAGGGCTGATACCCTTTCCTTCATGTAATTGCGATCAAGATAATACAGCGCTTATATTATGCAGTGCCCTATGCGGTCGAATTATAAGCTACATTAAAACATTTAAATCATGGTTTCAGGCGACCCGTCTTAAATCCTGGATAGAAATCCTGAAATTATTCAGGAACAAGAAATCCTGGATTACCAGGATTCGAAATTTGTATACCAATAAAAAGAGTCTGCTCAATAAAAGATTTCCTCATTCTATCATAGATGGCTGTTGTGAACTCGTATGTGATGTGTCACGAGGTCAATTAATATATCTAGGATTTATAAATATTTGTGAAGAATAGTTATCAATCATGGGTTGAATTGGCGAACGTTTCACGTATGTAAAGTGATCACCTAACCAGCATATGACAGTTCGCAAGCCCTGTAAATACCCAGACTTCTATGTTCTATGTCAAGTGTAATAAAAAGAAAGGTTAAACTTACCAGTTCCTCTTTAGAATAAACAAGATGTCCGTCATTTTTTTCGTCGTTTTTCTGAACTGGCGTATGTTTAGTGAGCACCAGTTCGCGGTGTGGATCTCTCCTCAACGGGTTAGAACTCCTTACATCCCTATCGGCTTTCTCTAATCGCGAAGCTCTTATTTCCTTTCGTAGTCGAGCTGAGCACACTTTCTGAAAGAAAAAAAGGAAATCTCATTAACAACAAATAAAAAATATCCGTCTGACATATTTCTTTCGTTGACTCTTATTACTAATGTTGACACTTTTGGTGGCGATACTATGGGTGAGGCCCCATAAGTGCGATGCGCTGCGTTGCGTCGTCGCAGCGTCCACCGCATAGGGTCGACGCGATGTTAATTTAATTATAGCCCTTAATTACATACGTCTTCGGTGCTTGTTAAAAAAATAAAAACACTAAGTATTTGAGTCAATGTTATCGGGAATTGAAATTGGACCTTTGCACCATGTAATGTGAAGATAAAATAATAAATTCAACTCATACAATATATAAATTAAATTATTTGACAGTCACTTATTACCTAGTAATATCCTTTATATTATGTTTAAATTGTACAAAGTAAACAAATATTCCCTAAAATGTATTATGGCACTCGTTTTGATGCATTCACCATCATTGAGATGTTTTGTTGATGATATTGAATATATCGAAAGACGCGTAAAACAAATTGTATGTAGTAGTGGTATTTACCAAAAATTTTAATAAAATTAAAATGAAATCAATTATTTTCAACTGTAGATTTATTTTTAAAAAAAAGTATTCGCTGGTAGGACTGCTTTCCTATAACTGTTAGTTTTAATATAAAACAATTTATAAGTTGCTTTTAGTTAATATGCTGAATTTATAAGTAAAAGTACCTACATAAGTTAGATTTAATACCTTGTGATTTCTGGGGCATCCGGAACAACCGCCCGTTTTCTTGCTTCTATCAAAAGTCGACAACCTTCTCATCCCACAGGCGAACTGCTCAATCTAATAAAATAATAATATTTCACATTAATATCAAGAAAATCTTTAATTTTATTCATATGTTTATTATGATATAAATTCTTACATTATCGTCCATTTCAAACGTTGTAGTGCCGTCATCTTGTTCCAACTTAAAATGTAATCTCATCCTTCCTATCTCTTGTCTACCTGAAATTTGAAAAGAAAATTTGAAGGATTTTTTTAATAAATTAGTATAATTTATAAAATGGCACATAGTAATAACGGAGGACAAAATATCAGACTAAAGCGCCCTTGAGGTTGTATTTTACGAAAATGGCGCTATATAAATTATTCAAATTTATCATTATTATTAATTGACCCAATGCGGAATTTATGCGCGTCCAATTTTAATGACAACA
>NW_028280813.1:1227500-1242500 GCF_059751285.1 Brachycentrus maculatus | reverse complement strand
GAACTAATACAGATAGGTCCTCGCAACTTCAGCTGTTGTATTTGAAAGCTGAAATCCGTTCCACTAGAAGAGTGTTCGTCATTTTGTATCCTAGTTTGAATGTCTCGACGTACCAGCTGTCCATTGTCCTGGTATTTCCTGTAGTTGACGCTGTGCCTCTGCTCCACGTTGTACAGCATCGCCCTCGCCGGCTCTGCTGGCCTGCTGGGTCCTGCCTGCCTGTGACCTTGGCCGATCTGCCCCTGCTGGCCTGCTCCCCTCTGACCTTGTCTGTCATCCTGATACCTCTGCTGGCTCGCCGGGTGCTGGTTAGGGTTGAATAGTGCTTGCTGTAATATCAAATGGGGAAATTAAACAGGCATTTGAATTAATTCAAGTGTTTGTATTAGAAACATTATGGTTTGGTCCAAAAACATTTTTGTAAAAAAAATGACTAACCACAAAGTAAATGCTTCAAATATTTATAATGTTGAGAATCTTATTTACCTTATTTACCTAGTTATACTTGAATATAATAAACCTAAAAACAAGTACTAATAATAATAAAACTCTTACCGCACCCCTATGGTGCATAGGGCACCGCTTCATAAAAACGCAGTGTTATCTCGATCGATTACACATGAAGGAAAGGACATCAGCCCTCCACTTCAGGTACCAGTCCAGTGTAATATTGAATAAATATTAGAGTGAAAAAATCACTTATATTTATTAAACCCCCCTGGGAATCGAACCCGTGACCTCCAGAACGGTAGCCGAGCATGCTGACCATTGCACTACGGAGGGGGACTAAGAACAAGTACTTGCCAGTTGAAACTGATAATTTTCCAGCACCTTTAAACATAACAGTTTCCATTTACCTTCGGCTTGGCGAAGTCCTGTGACGTATATCTCTGGGCCTTCCTCTGCCTCTCCTCAAACCTCTCCCTGGGCCTGCTGGACCTCTCATCCTGCAAGTAGCGGTCCTGTTGCTGGCCTTCCTGCTGCTGCTGGCCACCATCGTCCCCCCTGGGCTTCCCGGCGCCGGGGGCAGAAACCTGTCCCCTGCGGTACTCCGGCGGCTGGTACTCTGGGATCGGCTTATAGGCTTGAGGCTGTGGAGGCACGTGGTCTCCTTCGATGATCTGTAACATTTAAATTCATCTATGCTGTTTGATCTAAAGTGCTGCATCGTAAGGGTGTTATCTTTGTGTAAAGTACTGCGTTGTGTTACTGTTGTCTTTCAGTGTCGTGGTTAGGACTTTGTGCCAGCTTGTGAGATAGGGTTGTTCTTTATTATTATTATTATATTTATGTCCATCGTTTGTTAGGATTGTGATAATATATGTGTATGTGTGTATATACGTATCTATATGTGTCGTTACTTGTGAAAGGGATCCGAAATAGTGTCGATGAATAATGGTTGAGTGGAAATGCGATGACTGTAAATGTCTTTGCACTGTTCCGTGTCTGTCTGCTGTGCTGGTCGGGGTTGTGGGCGTCTGTGTACCGGCCAACGTCGAGTCGGAATCGGATCTAGCTGACTAATTGAACTAAATACTAATCCCTTTCACTGCCTACACCGGGGCACTTCTAGAAAATTTGGTGATGGACTTACAATCTTGTATTTATTTAGATTGGCAGTGACAGGTATATTGAAAGCTTTTTAATTTAAATTCACAGTTAAATCGGGATACAATTTTACATTGTTTCACATTTTCAAATAATTTCGCAACTTTGTTTTTAAAAAAATGCTTAGCAAGAGCAGATCTGTCAGGAAGCCTAGATGCTTCTGAGTCAGATCTGAGCATGCGGTGGGACAGCTTTCAAATATACAATCTATGCTTAGATACGCTACCTTCATTGCCTTTAACTGATATGTATTACAAATGGAGAGTTCCTCAGCGCCCTCGGCTACCGCTCTGGAGGTCCCGGGTTCGATTCCCAGAGGGGGGTCTAATAAATATAAGTGATTTTTTCACTCTTATATTTATTAAATACTACCCTGGACTGGTACCTGAAGCGGAGGGCTTATCACCTTTCCTTCATGTGTTTGCAATCAAGATAACACTGCGTTATATTATGCAGTGTCCTATGCGCCATCGGGGTGCGGGTAAGGGGTTTGAAGAAGAATATATATATATATATATATATATATATATATATATATATATATATATATATATATATATATATATATATATATATATAGGTGATCAGCCCTCCGTTTCAGGTACCAGTCCAGGGTAATATTGAATAAATATTACAGTGAAAAAAATCACTTATATTTATTTTGAAAAAATTGTAAAAATTAGTCAAATGTGGTGGATAATAGAAGCATAGGAAGACCGAGAAAAACTTGGCATCACAAAAATTTGTGAGGCAATCGGGCGTAAAGATCTATGGGATTTAGTGGTGTCTTATTTAGAAAATATGACAAACGAATGTGCTATGTGACAAATCTTGTTTCCACCATAAGCACTCTCCTTTTCATCCCTAGGAAACATACTTCCCAAACATACTAAATCACTTACTATCAACTATGAATGATTTGATTCAATTATTATGATACCAATTCAGAAATCAATGATCTGTGTCGCTAGTTTCGAGTCGTTCTCACTGCATTACGTCACGACAGAGCTCAGAGGCTTTGTGTGGAATTGCGTGCAGGAATGCGGAAGAAAGTCGAGAACAGGCCACAAAAACAGTGCGATCGAGGTAAATCGGTTACATGTTTCGAACAGAAACCTTTATACAACCTTATGTAACGTCATAGAGTTGGGAAACACAATGCAGCACACATTTTTTGCGAAATTTTTCCATGTCGGTGAATGCGGAGACACGCCTGTCTTGTCTTTTTCCCGCGATTTGCGTCTAATTTAAACTGGTCGATATTGAGTTAATTAAATGGGAAACTGCAGATATTTCTTTTTAATAAAATAATAAAACCCCTATCCGCACCCCAATGGTGCATAGGGCACTGTGTCATATTAACGCAGTGTTATCTTGATCGTTTACACATGAATGAAAAGTGATCAGCCCTCCGATTCAGGTACCAGTCCAGGGTAATATTGAATATCATGTCCCTACTCAGGCTTCAACTTTATAAGTTTCATAGCCTATGCCTACTCGTGAGTGGATTTACTCTTTATGTTTAAAGTTACTTTAATTTCATGTAATTCATGAGTGAAAATTCTAGGCGAAAACACTCGCTTGCATTCTTTATTTCACTTATATTTATCTTACCCCCCTTGGGAATCTATAACCCGGGACCTCCAGAATGGTAGCCGAGCGTGCTGACCATTACACAAGGGAGGCGGACGGCAGATATTTCTTAGGTATGTTATTTTTTACGCGTTTTCTACCACAGCTAGTTTTTATTTTTTAAATTTTACACACACAAACAAACACACACACTCACATATATGTATCTAGGGAGCATATCTGGCTAGCGTCTACGAGATGGAGTAATAAACGCCAGGATAAGGGAAATATGCGAGATGGAAGATGTCGTTAGGTGGGGAAGGCAACGAAGGAGACAATGGTATGCGCGTGTGACGAGAATGGAACCATCCAGACTCCCATACATTGCACTGCACGGCCAACTCCAATGTTCCCAAGACGACTCCCGGGCAGATCACCAAAGAGATGGATCGACAGCTGGGAATCGACATTGCAGAAGGCTCATTCCTCTTAAAAACAGGCCACAAGGCCTACACCTAGCAGAAGAAGAAGAAGAAGAAAAAGAAGAAGACGATATTAAACTATTTGAGAAACAGTGCCATTTGATGATTTTATTTATTTATGTATTTAAAATAGTTAAAAACAATAAAAAAATGTAAATAAAAAGAACTCCACCGACAAGACACACAAGGTGGCTTGGTGGGTCTCTGCAAAAAAATATATTTTAATTTTTTTAAATGAAAGTATATTTATATATATATGTATTTACTATATAAAAAATAAAAGAGGAAGTAGTTAGCTGTCAGTATATTTTTTACATATCGCTCACTCCTTTCAACAACGTCATATATCAAAAATCGTCATTTTCAGTTGTGCATGTTTTCGGAATGCCCAAAAAATGTACTATATCCCAGCAAAAGCGGCATATTTTTAACTTAATATTTACCCGCTACAGGGCAGAAAGTGTAGTTTTTCCATTTTTAAGAAAATGTATTGTTTAATATACTAAATATTTTTCAAATGGAGAAAAAGCATTCAGGTTTCACCTAAAAAGATCTGTTGCACAGTAAAAAGTTCAATAAGTGGCTTGATATTTATTTTTGATTCATTGTATTATATTTTTAAACTTTAAAAACGATCTCCTGAAAAATCAAGTTTTTTGATATATTTATTTTAATTTTTTATGTATTTGATATAGTTAAATGTTTAAGAATAATATAAAACATTTATACACATGGCAAACTTTTAGTTTTAGATTTGCTGTGCCTCTCCAAAAAAGAGACTGAGCTCTTGTGCTTGGAGAGGGACTTACACTCAAGGTTTAATGTTTTATATAATAAATGGTATAATTGTCTTTTTTTTTAATATATTTTTTTCAAGATTTATATGTAATGGCCATTAACTTTTTTCATAAGAATTTTTATTTCTTCCATTTTTTAAATTTCTTTAATGAGTTTATTGAAATATTTAATTCCCAAATATTTGAAGTTTTATTTATAGTTTCGGCATTAACTTTGTGGTAAGACATGTTACAATGATTAAAGAAAACACTTGTTTTTACCACTTGAGTTTTATTATAGACTACATGTTTCAGAAGTTAAACTTCCATCATTTAGGTCTGTATAATAACTAAAATATAAAATATAAAATTGTTCTATAAATAAGGAGAGGGAAAGTAAGGGGAAGGGGCTAGTCAAGGGGCGGAGTTTGAAAACAAAGGAAAAATGGAAAGCAAAGGTGAAGAATTTTGAAAATATATATTTTTTAATAAATTATTATTAGAATTCAGGTTTTTTGAATTTCTAAATTTTCAAGATAATTCATAATTTGGCCTTTATATGGAACACCTGAATGATGGAAGTTTAACTTCTGAAACATGTAGTCTATAATAAAACTCAAGTGGTAAAAAACGAAGTGTTTTCTTTAATATATTATAAGATTAAAACCAATATAGCTTTTCCACTTTATTTTTATTTGACCAGCGACCGGGTTTCGTCGTTACAGACATCATCAGACTGGGACTGTTTTCAGACTGTTTTCTTTAATCATTTGAAGTTTTGGTGAAATCGCTTAGTATTGCATTTGGAGTTGAAAAACAATTCAAGAATCTCGAAGAAGAATATGAAGTTGTCGAAAGGAGTGAGCGATGTGTTGCCTCGGTTCTCTCCGCAGATTTTACGTCCGTCGTAATACGAATCGTAATACGAGTCGTTTTACGAATCTAGGGATGGTGGACTGATGAGATTCAAAGATTCAAGACGAACTTACCCGGAATCCATCTTTGCCCGCCATGTATTTGACTGAGATGGTTTTCCCGCTTGGGTCTATATACTCGTAGGCTCCAGTTCGAGTCCCGTCAGGAGATATAGACTCTCCTTGCTTCAATCCATTATCAGCAGCGAAGACATAATTGAAAACTCCGTCTAGATATCAAATAAATAAATAAAATTAAAACAAACATGGAGTTGGCAAAAGAAGGATGAAATGCTGTCGAAATGCGATCTCTCAGAAGAATGTGCGACAAAACGATGTATGATAGATGTGCGAATGGTGAAATAAGGAAGGAATGCAAAGCTGAGAAAAGCATTATCGATAGAATTAAGAAAGGCGTGTTGAGATGGTTTGGACATGTGGAACGAATGAGCGAGGAAAGAACGGTAAAACAGATTTATGAGGTGAATGTAAGTGGAAAAAGGAGCAGAGGAAGACCGAGAAAAACATGGCAAAATCGGGTATGACAAATACTTGAAAGTGGTCAGGTTAGAAGTCGTAATAATCGGCGGGTGTGTATGAGGAGATGCATGAACGTGGAAGAGGCGTAGAATGTTTGCAAAGACAGAGTGGTGTGGCGTTCTATTCTCTCTGCCTACCCCTGCGGGAAGCGGCGTGATGGTTAGTTAGTTATTTAAATAAAATTAAAAGGGATCTTTGTCAGACGGGAGGAATATCTAATTTAACATACTCAACCTATAAAGGATTGTATTAGACTCGTGAAGTGTTTATAACACCCGATATAATCAATATTTTTATTCATCATTTTCTTTCGGAAAATTCACTTTCGAAAAAACGTTATTTTCGCAAGTTGGCAATGAATGACGTCACAGAAACGATGGAGTTATTCTAATATTGGTATCATTGCCAAATTATTGGCGGCTCTATTTGTTGATGTCTATGGTCCCCCCTCCCCTCATATTTGTAAAACACAAATGGTAGTGTAGTGGTAAACAAACAATCCACACTACCACTATTACAGCTCTAAAAACCACAGACAATAAACCATATGACGTCATAAAACGTTCGATGACGGAAATTTGATGACGTATGCGAACGCACGTTGTTCGTTTTATTAAAATATGTAAAGTTTAAACCTTCATATCTCCCTTAGTTCCCTACAGATGTCAATAAGAATGCCACCGATAGTCTTGCGATTTTTCATATTAATTTAAAACTAACTAACTAACTAACTAACCATCACGCCGCCTCTCCGCAGGGGTAGGCAGAGAAAATAGAGCGCCACACCACTCTGTCCTTGCAAACATTCTTCGCCTCTTCCACGTTCATGCATCTCCTCATACATACCCGCCTATTGTTACGACTCCTAACCTGACCACTTTCAAGTATTTGGCATACCCGATCGTATCATGTTTTTCTCGGTCTTCCTCTGCTTCTTTTCCCACTAACATTCGCCATATTAATTTATTAGCCAATAATCCAGCATCCACACAAAGGCCTATTCACAAATCAGGTTAAAAGTACATTCTCCTTACGACTTCTTCGTCTAAAAACTAACCAACTTGCCCGCAGGGGTAGGCAGAGAGATTAGAACGCCTCACCACTCTGCCTTTGCAATCAATTTTGCATCCCCTCATACAAACCCGCCGATTTTTCCGACTCCTGACTAGGTCTGATTTTTTTCTTTCTTCGTCTATGTTGAGATATTATTTTAAAATGTTTTACCATTGCTAACGGCCTGTTTGTGTGTGAGAATCGCCGGAGGGGGTCCCCTTGGAGAATTCTAGAACAAAGTATAAATTGATAAATAAAAATATAAAAATATACCTCAAGAGTTTTATATTTATTTTTTTAAATATATTTTTTGGCAAAATAATGCTTTTTAGTTTGTTTCTTAGTATTATCTAGCTCGTTTGCTTTCTTACTAGTGGTGTTAGCACAATCCATGCCATCGCCGCCGCAACGGCAAAGGCACACTCGCTGATTTGTTTTTTTTTACTAAATAATGCTTTTTAGTTTGTTTCTAGATATCGTCTAGCTCTCTGGTTTTCTTACTAATGGTGTAAGTTCATTCCATGGCATCGCCGCCGCAACGGCAAAGGCACGCTTGCTGAATTTTTTGACAAAATAATGCTTTTTTAGTTAATCTATAGATATCGTCTCGCTTTCTGGCTTTCTTACTAGTGGTGTAAGTGCATTCCATGCCATCGCCGCCGCAACGGCAAAGGCACAAACGCTGAATTATTTTGACAAAATAATGCTCTATAGTTTGTTTCTAGATATGGTCTAGCTCTCTGGTTTTCTCACTAGTGGTGTAAGTGCATTCCATGCCATCGCCGCCGCAACGGCAAAGGCACACGCTGAATTATTTTGAAAAAATAATGCTCTATAATTTGTTTCCAGATATCGTCTAGCTCTCTGGTTTTCTTACTAGTGGTGTATGTGAATTACATGGCATCGCCGCCGCAACGGCAAAGGCACACACGCTGAATTATTTTGACAAAATAATGCTCTATAGTTTGTTTCCAGATATCGTCTAGCTCTCTGGTTTTCTTACTAGTGGTGTAAGTGCATTCCATGGCATCGCCGCCGCAACGGCAAAGGCACACTCGCTGATTTATTTTTTTTTTTACAAAATATTCTTTTAGTTTGTTTCTAGGTATCGTCTAGCTCTCTGGTTTTCTTACTAGTGTTGTAAGTGCATTCCATGGCATCGCCGCCGCAACGGCAAAGGCACACTCGATAATTTGATAGCGCCGGTAGGAGCGCTTCACCCATGGCAGTCGTTATAGCTAATTCAAGCGAGAGACTTGATCAGTAAATTGGCTTATGACGTCACTTTTCTCACATATAAAATAAAGGTAGTCGTTGATCACAAGCAGATTTTAAAAACCATCCAGACCAATTGAAAATACGTAGTTATTTAAAAAAAAAAAACATTTTCTGGGAAATGAACCTACGACGCCAGCTTCGCAGTCGAGCGTCGTCACGCTACGCGCCTGTCAAATTTGAAAGATCAATCATAACCTTGAATGTATTGGTGAGATTTCGATCCTTTTCTACTCGCACAAATCTGACTGCGAACAGTTGTGATCGAGTAAAAAGGTAGCTAGAGCAATATGGACTGGAACGCAGAGAACGTGGAATCCTATATCTTACGGGTATATTAATGTACGGGTATGTTAGTGCAACGTTTGGATGATTTAAATTTAAAAAATAATATCGTCATAATAACATCATAATGACGTCATTACGACCACAATGTCGTCATTACGGTATCGTAATGCCGTAATTATGATTTCATAATGACAAAGTCATTTTAATGGCATGATGACACCATAATGACATGTTGACACCAAAATGACGTCCTTATGACACTACGATCCCGACATGATGACGCCTTTTTACCATAATGACGACATTATGACATCTTTATGACACAATGATGATACCATTATTATGTCTTGATGTCAGCATAATGCCAACATGATTATGCATTTGATGCCATGACACAATAATGAGATGCAATGATGACACCATTATGTCGCAATGATGACATATTTATGACGACATGATGACATCACTGTGACGTCATGACGACGCAATAATGCCACCATGATGACGCCTTGATGCCATAATGGAGCCATTATGACACAATGATGACACCATTATGACGCATTGGTAACATCATTATGTGGCAATAATAACATCGTTACGTCACCATTATGGCGCATAATGAAACCATGATGAAGCCATGATGACGCCATGATGACGTAGTGCGAGTTGATGCAGTTTGATGCAAGTACTCACCGAGTAATCCTGATAATTTTGACCCTGGTCGTTGAACGTCTGCGGGCCTCTGTTGTCATCTCTCTGTCCATTTGTGACGATAAA
Organism: Brachycentrus maculatus; assembly: GCF_059751285.1. Taxonomy (NCBI): domain Eukaryota; kingdom Metazoa; phylum Arthropoda; class Insecta; order Trichoptera; family Brachycentridae; genus Brachycentrus; species Brachycentrus maculatus. Next base: position 1,233,215 of record NW_028280813.1, on the reverse strand, counting down.
TATAGCCGAAAAGCTGACCACTTGTAGGACCTGCTGACCAATTCAAGGGATAAACATCACGATGTGTGATTATTGGCTAATAAATCATTGGCTAATATGAAAAATCACAAGACTATCGGTAGCATTCTTATTGACATCTGTAGGGAACTAAGGGAGATATGAAGGTTTAAACTTTACATATTTTAATAAAACGAAAAACGTGCGTTCGCATATCGTAGTCGTACAGGAGAAAGTGACCAACCTTGATCCCCGATCCCCTGGGAATCGAACCCGGGACCTCAAGCACGGTATAAGTAAGTATAAATAAGGGAGAATTATGTATTTATAATATATATATATATATATATATATATATATATATATATATATATATATATATATATATATATATATATATATATATATATATATATATATATATTATTTTTTGACATCTCATCAAAGATGAAGAAGAATATGGAAGTCTGGGCATTTAAATGCCCAGACTTCCATATTCTTCTTCATCTTTGATGAGATGTCAAAAAATAATATGAAAATAACTCCTGTAATTGGAGATAATCCAGATTTTGTGAACAAGTATTTGGACACACTCAAAATGTTGTATATATATATATATATATATATACATAATAAAACCCTTATCCGCACCCCTATGGTGCAAAGGGCACTGCGTCATATAAACGCAGTGCCCTATGCACCATCCTGGATTATAATCACATACATGAGAATCAAGAATTCAGTTTAAAATATCCCGCTTTTGCTGGGATATAGTACATTTTCTGGGCATTCCGAAAACATGCACAGCTGAAAATTGACGATTTTTTTATATACGACGTTGTTGAAAGGAGTGAGCGATATATGAAGGGAACTCACCCAAGTTATCTTGGCCATATTTTGAATTTTCTTACTGTTGATATAACTGCTGAAAAAAACAAAATTTTTGATTTTTTAATATAATTAAATTATACTTTTTACATTGATATCTCGACTTCGATGAAGAAGACAATAGTAGTCTAGGCTTACGACATGTCATAGGCTGGTTTAATTTATCACTTTACACACGCGTATCGTTCACCAATTCTACCCATGATTGACAACCACACTACTCAAATTTCGTATGTTGTATTTACGCTTCAATTAACACCTTCTTTCGCGTATGAGTTCTAGGCACATCTATGGTCGATTTGGGTAAGATTTTGACTAACAGGGACCTTATTTTATATTGTGGAAGTCTTGGGAATTATGGGGCTTACGACCGTCATAGACTGTAAACGTTTAGACTTCCATATTCTTCTTCATCTATGTTGAGATATAATATGAAAAATAACTGCTTTTTTATTTTGTGAACAAGTATTTGGACACACTCAAAATGCTGTAAGCAGAGACCTTTATAAAGTATATGTTAAATTCTTTCCGAATTATTTTGAATAATTATTTTATATTTTCACCAGTAATTCACTCCCTGAATACATTGTTAAAACATCACTTTACACACGTGTAACTGTGTAATAACCAATCCAGTCTATGGCAGGTCGCAAGTCCTGTAAATACCATAGACTTTCATATTTAATTCATCACCCCATTCCAAAATGTCAATATATATATATATATAAATATATATATAAATATATATAAATATATATATATATATATATATATATATATATATATATATATATATATATATATATATATATATATATATATATATATATATATATATATATATATATATATATATATATATTTATATATATATACATATATATATATATATATATATATATATATATATATATATATATATATATATATATATATATATATATATGTATATATATATATATATATATATATATATATATATATATTTATATATATATACATATATATATATATATATATATATATATATATATATATATATATATATATATATATATATATATATATATAAATATATAGTAATATATTTATATAAATAAATATATATATATATATATATATATATATATATATATATATATATATATATATATATATATATATATATATATATATATATATATATATACAAATATATATAAATATATATATAAATATATAAATATATATATATATATATATATATATATATATATATATATATATATATATATATATATATATATATATATATATATATATATATATATATATATATATATAATATCCAAAATTCAAACTCACCTACCTTAAATTAGAGTAATTTTCAGGCACTTTACTCTGATAGACGGTGATATACTTTCTCTTAGTTTAAAAAGCACTGAATCGCTAATATGCTGTGACACTCATTTTATATAGAGTACACACTAGACCCCCTCTAAAAATTCATAGCCTCGCAAGTTAATAGTCGATACTGCCTTGCAGTCGCTGAAGCGCAGTAATATATATATTATATGTAGCGAACTGGCTGACGTCTTAAACAACTATCAATAACATTATTTATTTATATCTCAACATAGATGAAGAAGAATGTGGAAGTCTGGGCATTTACAGGGCTTTCGACCGTCATTTTCTTGATTAAGCGATCACTTTACACACGTGTAACATTCACCAATTCTACCCATGATTGACAAACACACTACTCAAATTCATCAAATTTATATATATATATATATATATATATATATATATATATATATATATATATATATATATATATATATATAGATAATAATAATAAAACCCTTACCGCACCCCAATGGTGCATAGGGCACTGCTTCATATAAACGCAGTGTTATCTCGATCGATTACACATGAAGGAAAGGTGATCAGCCCTCCACTTCAGGTACCAGTCCAGTGTAATATTGAATAAATATTACAGTGAAAAAATCACTTACATTTATTAAACCCCCCTGGGAATCGAACCCGGGACCTCCAGAACGGTAGCCGAGCATGCTGACCATTACACATGAGTGGGCGATATGCCGGCTGTCAAAAATACATTTGAAGTTAATGAATTTGATAAAAATCAACATCAGGTAAGGCAAGGGGTCTACGAGATAAAAGAGTTTGGGAACCTCTGCTTTATATATTAATAATAATTTTAAAATCTGGTATTGTTGTCTATACTTCCTTACTCCCCCTCCCCTTTCAATGTCCCATATTTCTTGCACAACACCTGGTAATCAAAATACAAAGATGGCGAAACGCGATCCAGTTTTATTATAATCATTATTTTAAGTATGTTTCAACCTCTTAATTTAATTCAATCTTCCTTAATGGACGATGGTTTTGAACAAGGAAAATGTGATAATATCAGGATTTATTGAAATGTGATAATTTAGTTCGTGTGGATGTTACTTTGTGGGTGGTGAAAATTTTACTATTTAGAGATTTCAACGCTTTTAGGTAAGAAATTTATTATTATATAATAAATTTAACCTTATATATATATATATATATATATATATATATATATATATATATATATATATATATATATATGTATATATATATATATATATATATATATATATGTGTGTACAGGAGAAAGTGACCAACCAACAAAAGGTAAAATGTTCAGGAGGGCCATTTAAGTCACTTTTGCTTGGCAACAAAATAAACATCAATGCAGTTAGTCATTTTTACCAAGTCAATATATTATACTTCCAAGTTTGAAATCCTTTGGGAGGTTTTCAGGGCAATATTAAGCTAGTAAGATATCAAATAGTCAATGATCACGTTTTTGTAAAACAATGCACTTGGTCACTTTCTCCTGTATGACTACGATATATATATATATATATATATATATATATATATATATATATATATATATATATATATATATATATATATATATATATATTTATATATGTATATATATATATATATATATATATATATATATATATATATATATATATATATATATATATATATATATATATATATATATATATATATATATATATATATATATATATATATATATATATATATATATATATATATATATATATATATATATATATATACTCTTAGATTCATTATGTTGAAAAGTGCCATGTCATAATTCCTTTACATTTTAACGGTATTCTATGAATATTTGTATCATCTCATTACATTATATTAGACTATAAGAGACCAGAGGGATGTGCTAGGGATACTACATAACGTCATGGATCGTTAACGAATAATTGTTTTAAGTTCATACAAGAATCGTTTTATATCGATGGTCAACTACACAAAGTTTTACTATTATCCATATAGTTCTACAAAGAACATACATCGTTCACTACATCGCTTCAAGAACGTCATTAATCAACAAACTTGATTTTTCAGGAGAACGTTTTTAAAGTTTAAAAATATAATACAATGTATTCAAAATAAATATCAAGCCACTTAGTGATCTTTTTACTGTGCAACAGATCTTTTTAGGTAAAACTTGAAAGTTTTTTCTCCATTTAAAAAATGATTAGTATATTTGAAAAAAATAATTAAACAATACCCTTTCTTCAAAATGCAAAAACAATAGTTTCTGCCCTGTAGCGGGTAAATATTAAGTTAAAAATATGCCTCTTTTGCTGGGATGTAGTGCATTTTCTGGGCATTCAAAAAACCTGCACAACCGAAAATTGACGATTTTTTATTTATGACGTTCTTGAAAGGAGTGAGCGATATGTTCTCTTGAAGACAATTTAAACTTCTTCTTCAAACCCTTATCCGTATCGCAATGGTGCATAGGGCACTGCATCATATAAACGCAGTGTTATCTTGATCATTAACACACGAAGGAAAGGTTATCAGGTACCAGTCCAGGGTAATATTGAATAAATATTAGAGTGAAATCAATTATATTCATTTGACCCCCCCTGGGAATCGAACCCGGGACCTCCGGAAAGGTAGCCGAGCGTGCTGACCATTACACTGCGGAGGCGGACTAGCTACTAATACACAATATATACCTATTTTTAAGTCATTTAAATTGAAGTGAAGAATTACTGAACGCCTTGTTGTAGGCAATCAATGTTACTTTATATGGACAGTAACTGTGAACAAACGGATAGTTTATTTCAATCATTCTCGGTTTAAATACAAAAATGTACCAGATAAGAAAAATTCAATGGAATTCTTGTGAATTCAATAATTATAACTCAAGAATGACGCGGAATGCGACTGCTCTGAATTGCTTATCATATCGCTCACTCCTTTCAAGAACGTCATAAATCAAAAATCGTCAATTTTCAGTTGTGCATGTTTTCGGAATGCCCAAAAAATGTACTATAACCCAGCAAAAGTGGCATATTTTTAACTTAATATTTACCCGCTACAGGGCAGAAAGTGTTGTTTTTGCATTTTGAAGAAAAGGTTTTGTTTAATTATTTATTGAAATAAACTAAATATTTTTCAAATGGAGAATAAACCTTCAGGTTTTACCTCACAGGATCTGTTGCACAGTAAAAAGTTTAATAAGTGGCTTGATATTTATTTTTAAAACATTGCATTATATTTTCAAACATTAAAACGCTCTCCTGAAAAATCATGTTTTTTTATTTATGATGTCTTGAAAGGAGTGAGCGATATGTATTTCCTCAAGTATAAATAATTGCGCCTATTTGCAGGCAATATGCGTAACTTATATGTGTTTTTATGTGTATATTATTTTATGCCGTTGGCGTTGGGTTTTAGCGCCTTTGATATAGGCAATTACTTGAACACTGATGACAG